>NW_026290785.1:0-47500 GCF_023373465.1 Oncorhynchus keta | reverse complement strand
TTAAAATCCAATATTTTATTTCATCATGATTTTTTTATGTGGAGGTACACACTGAGTGTACAAAACATTGGTAGCACCGTCCTAATATTAAATTGCACCTGTTTTTTTGCCCTCAGAATAGCCTCAATTCGTCGGGCCATAGACTCTACAAGGTGTCGAAAGCGTTCCACAGGAATGCTGGCCCATGTTGACTCCAATGCTTTCCACAGTTGTGTCATGTTATCTGGATGTCCCTTGGGTGGTGGACCATTCTTGATTGAAACTGTCTGGATGTCCTTTGGGTGGTAGACACGGGAAACTGTTGAGTGTAAAAAAAACAGCTGCGTTGCAGTTCTTGACACACTCAAACCGGTGCGACTGGCATCTACTACCATACCATGTTGAAAAGCACTGAAACACATTCCATGTCTCGAGGCTTACAAATCCTTATTTAACCTGTCTTCTCCTGGTGACATCAGAAAGGGTTCATAGCTTTGAACTGGATTTACCTGATTAAGTCATGGAACGAGCAGATATTCGTGATGTTTTATAAACGTAGTGTATTTTGATTGGCCTTCTCATCAGAACATGTCTTATCTGTGGATCTGCGCCGTTTCTGAGAGAATAAAAACATAGGTTCTACCGAGATTTGAACTCGGATCGCAGGATTCAGAGTCCTGAGTGCTAACCATTACACCATAGAACCCCGTGCTCCAACTTCTTTCATATTATGTATATAACTGTTATCTATGTAATAAGAATACCACTGCACTGCAATGGTTATTTTCTGTGGCGGACTAGTACTTCACTGGTGCGTTTTTATTTGAAGTGTCTGCAATTCATATAGTAGCAATAAATATCGGCTGTTGGTTTGCTTTTTTGTTGCTCCGCCTCCCATAGCTAGCCAACGTCACAACAAAATCCCGGAAGTGTCAGTCTGAAAACAGACCCGTCGCCGTTAGCTAGCTGAGTGTTTCAAAATCTATTTGCTAAATCGTCGCATTTTAAACAGTTCATACAAACTAAATACTCCTATTTATCTTTTAGAAAATGGGAACCAGAGATGATGAATACGATTATCTGTTTAAAGGTAACATTACAGCATGATCCTCGATATCAAAGCTAGCTATGCAGCTAACGTTAGCTAGGCAGCTGTTTAGCTAACGTTAACAGTGAAACCTTTTCATTTGTGTCTGTGAAGTATGATATAGGTGTGTGAATAGCTCTGATACATTATTTGTTTTATAAACGAAAACTACATATTGATGATAAATTATAAACATAAATTGTGAAGCAGTTGGATTGCAACGTTAGGTACCCAAACGCCTAACGTTAATAGGTTAGCAGCTGTTTCTAAACAATGCTGACTTTTGTATGATTAAGTGAGGTCGGGGTGTTTCCCGAGATAGCTAGATTGCTAGATTAGCTAGCCAGCTGGTTATCTTAGCTACATGCAACGAACATTGGTTATAATCTAGCTACATTCATCCGTAGATAAATAATGTGATGTTATAATCTCTCTTTCCTGTTTTTTTTCTGTGCTGTTTAATCTAAATTTGACATATGTCATGTGTTGTGGCTATCTGTTTTCTATTTCAAGTTGGTTTAACATAAAAAGCGCATAAAACTAAGAATTTAACGTTAGCTACACCCCACTGTGGATGTTTGACAGTGTCACTGCAAAAGTGAATGGTGATGGTCAGATATTTTATGTGATGGCATCTTGTAGCTACACCTGATGTAACTATGTCATATCCCCATGTAATTGCTACACATTGACCTTCTGGCAGGGCCTGATTAATGCAGGAGCTTACATGGGTTGAAGCCCTGGGGGCCAAAACCGTAGGGGCCCTTGAGGCAGAGAAAAATTGAAGTGTGTGTGTGTGTGTGTGTGTGTGTGTGTGTGTGTGTGTGTGTGTGTAATCCAACCCTGACCTTTGGGGTCAATAAAGATTTTATTGCATTGAATCCATCAGCCATTCATTTTGTGTTCCAGTGGTTCTGATAGGAGACTCGGGTGTTGGCAAGAGCAACCTGCTCTCTCGTTTCACCCGGAATGAGTTTAACCTGGAAAGTAAGAGCACCATTGGAGTGGAGTTTGCCACCCGCAGTATCCAGGTGGATGGGAAAACGGTGAAGGCTCAGATCTGGGATACGGCAGGACAGGAGCGCTACCGGGCTATCACCTCGGCGTGAGTATGCTGTAGGGTAAAGTTGCCCCTAGATGCTGATCTGGGGTCAGTTTATCATTTTTCCCACTAATGGTTAACTTTAGGATTGGGGAAGGTAAAGCTGATCCAGAGTTTACAATAGGAAGATTTGGCGCTGGACAAGAGACCGGGAAGAATTTTATTTATTGAACATTTGAGAAAGTTACCGGTCATCTATATGTAATATATTCCATTTAGCAGACTCCACTTACAGTCATGTAATATATTCCATTTAGCAGACTCCACTTAGTCATGTAATATATTCCATTTAGCAGACTCCACTTACAGTCATGTAATATATTCCATTTAGCAGACTCCACTTACAGTCATGTAATATATTCCATTTAGCAGACTCCACTTAGTCATGTAATATATTCCATTTAGCAGACTCCACTTAGTCATGTAATATATTCTATTTAGCAGACTCCACTTAGTCATGTAATATATTCCATTTATGGAATATAAATGTATGCTAAATGGCATATATTATATTATTATCATTTATTATTATATTATATTATATTATTATTTAGCAGACTCCACTTACAGTCATGTAATATATTCCATTTAGCAGAGGCCACTTAGTCATCTAATATATTCCATTTAGCAGACTCCACTTACAGTCATCTAATATATTCCATTTAGCAGACTCCACTTACAGTCATGTAATATATTCCATTTAGCAGACTTCACTTAGTCATGTAATATATTCCATTTAGCAGACTCCACTTAGTCATGTAATATATTCCATTTAGCAGACTCCACTTACAGTCATGTAATATATTCCATTTAGCAGACTCCACTTACAGTCATGTAATATAGTCCATATACCATTTACATTTTACTTATGGGTGGTCCTGGGAATCGAACCCACAACCCTGGCATTGCCATGCTCTACCAAATGGAGCTACAAAGGACCGTCTGCATTGGGTGTGTATAAGCCATTAGGCCGTCCACCAATACAGCCAGCGCCATCAATAAACGAGGGAATGTTGGTCAAATGAGCCTCATTTACATGTCCTTTAAAACAGCCTATAACTAATTACATAAGACTATTCCTTGTGTTTCGATGTGTCCTATATGCAAAACTTCATAGCCTATTGTTTTATTGGTTTTTACTTTCCTAAAACAATAATTGTCCATTTCACAGTTCAGCTGTCTGAGATTTGAGCACTGAATGCATCAATCAGGCCGTTGTATTAGGGCATTGCATTAGGGCATTGCATTAGGGCATTGCATTAGGGCATTGCATTAGGGCATTGCATTGGGGCATTGCATTGGGGCATTGCATTAGGGCATTGCATTAGGGCATTGCATTAGGGCATTGCATTAGGGCATTGCATTAGGGCATTGCATTAGGGCATTGCATTAGGGCATTGCATTGGGGCATTGCATTAGGGCATTGCATTGGGGCATTGCATTGGGGCATTGCATTAGGGCATTGCATTAGGGCATTGCATTGGGGCATTGCATTAGGGCATTGCATTAGGGCATTGCATTAGGGCATTGCATTAGGGCATTGCATTGGGGCATTGCATTGGGGCATTGCATTGGGGCATTGCATTGGGGCATTGCATTAGGGGCATTGCATTAGGGCATTGCATTAGGGCATTGCATTAGGGCATTGCATTAGGGCATTGCATTGGGGCATTGCATTGGGGCATTGCATTGGGGCATTGCATTAGGGCATTGCATTAGGGCATTGCATTAGGGCATTGCATTGGGGCATTGCATTAGGGCATTGCATTGGGGCATTGCATTGTGGTATTGCATTAGGGCATTGCATTAGGGCATTGCATTAGGGCATTGCATTGGGGCATTGCATTGGGGCATTGCATTGGGGCATTGCATTAGGGCATTGCATTAGGGCATTGCATTAGGGCATTACATTAGGGCATTGCATTGGGGCATTGCATTAGGGCATTGCATTACGGCATTGCATTGGGGCATTGCATTGGGGCATTGCATTGGGGCATTGCATTAGGGCATTGCATTGCATTAGGGCATTGCATTAGGGTATTGCATTAGGGTATTGCATTAGGGCATTGCATTAGGGCATTGCATTGGGGCATTGCATTAGGGTATTGCATTGGGGCATTACATTAGGCCATTAGGGCATTGCATTAGGGCATTGCATTAGGGCATTGCATTGGGGCATTGCATTGGGGCATTACATTAGGCCATTAGGGCATTGCATTAGGGCATTGCATTGGGGCATTACATTAGGCCATTAGGGCATTGCATTAGGGCATTGCATTAGGGCATTGCATTAGGGCATTGCATTAGGGCATTGCATTGGGGCATTGCATTGGGGCATTGCATTGGGGCATTGCATTGGGGCATTGCATTAGGGCATTGCATTAGGGCATTACATTAGGGCATTGCATTGGGGCATTGCATTAGGGCATTGCATTGGGGCATTGCATTAGGGCATTGCATTAGGGCATTGCATTAGGGCATTGCATTAGGGCATTGCATTAGGGCATTGCATTAGGGCATTGCATTAGGGCATTACATTAGGGCATTGCATTGGGGCATTGCATTGGGGCATTGCATTGGGGCATTGCATTGGGGCATTGCATTAGGCCATTGCATTAGGGCATTGCATTAGGGCATTGCATTAGGGCATTGCATTGGGGCATTGCATTGGGGCATTGCATTAGGGCATTGCATTGGGGCATTGCATTAGGGCATTGCATTGGGGCATTGCATTGGGGCATTGCATTAGGCCATTAGGGCATTGCATTAGGGCATTGCATTAGGGCATTGCATTAGGGCATTGCATTGGGGCATTGCATTAGGCCATTGCATTAGGCCATTGCATTAGGCATTGCATTAGGCATTGCATTGGGGCATTGCATTAGGCCATTACATTAGGCCATTGCATTGGGGCATTGCATTAGGGCATTACATTAGGGCATTGCATTAGGGCATTGCATTGGGGCATTGCATTAGGGCATTGCATTGGGGCATTGCATTAGGGCATTACATTAGGCCATTGCATTGGGGCATTGCATTAGGCCATTACATTAGGCCATTGCATTGGGGCATTGCATTGGGGCATTACATTAGGCCATTAGGGCATTGCATTAGGGCATTGCATTAGGGCATTGCATTAGGGCATTGCATTAGGGCATTGCATTGGGGCATTGCATTAGGGCATTACATTAGGCCATTGCATTAGGCCATTGCATTGGGGCATTGCATTGGGGCATTACATTAGGCCATTAGGGCATTGCATTAGGGCATTGCATTGGGGCATTACATTAGGCCATTAGGGCATTGCATTAGGGCATTGCATTAGGGCATTGCATTAGGGCATTGCATTAGGGCATTGCATTAGGGCATTGCATTAGGGCATTGCATTGGGGCATTGCATTGGGGCATTGCATTAGGCATTGCATTAGGCATTGCATTGGGGCATTGCATTAGGGCATTAGGGCATTGCATTAGGGCATTGCATTGGGCATTGCATTAGGGCATTGCATTAGGGCATTGCATTGGGGCATTGCATTGGGGCATTGCATTAGGCCATTAGGGCATTGCATTAGGGCATTGCATTGGGGCATTGCATTAGGGCATTGCATTAGGGCATTGCATTGGGGCATTGCATTAGGCCATTACATTAGGCCATTGCATTAGGGCATTGCATTAGGGCATTGCATTGGGGCATTGCATTAGGCCATTACATTAGGCCATTGCATTAGGGCATTGTATTAGGGCATTGCATTAGGGCATTGCATTAGGGCATTGCATTAGGGCATTGCATTAGGGCATTGCATTAGGGCATTGCATTAGGGCATTGCATTAGGGCATTACATTAGGGCATTGCATTGGGGCATTGCATTGGGGCATTGCATGCTGTCTATTTACCACCACAATCTGATACTGGCACTAAGACCACACTCAACCAGCTGTATAAAGCCATAATCTAGAGGTGGTGATCCTAGTGGCCGGTGATTTAAATGAAGGAAAACTGAAATCAATTTGAACCATTTCTACCATCATGTGACCTGTGCAGCTGGAGGTGAATAATCTCTACAGGACCTTCAGAAAGTATTCACACCCCTTGACTTTTTCCACATTTTGTTGTGTTACTGCCTGAATTTAAAATGGATTCAATTGAGATGTTTTTGTTACTGGTCTACACACAATACCCCATAATGTCAAAGTGAGATGTTTTTGTTACTGGTCTACACACAAAACCCCATAATGTCAAAATGCAATTATGTTTTTAGAACATTTTGACAAATTAATAAAGAACATTTAAGTTGAAATGTCAATAAGTATTCGACCCCTTTTGTTATAGCAAAGCCTAAATATGTTACAGGCTAACTTGATAAGACCACAGGCTAACTTGATAAGACCACAGGCTAACTTGATAAGACCACAGGCTAACTTGATAAGACCACAGGCTAACTTGATAAGACCACAGGCTAACTTGATAAGACCACAGGCTAACTTGATAAGACCACAGGCTAACTTGATAAGACCACAGGCTAACTTGATAAGACCACAGGCTAACTTGATAAGACCACAGGCTAACTTGATAAGACCACAGGCTAACTTGATAAGACCACAGGCTAACTTGATAAGACCACAGGCTAACTTGATAAGACCACAGGCTAACTTGATAAGACCACAGGCTAACTTGATAAGACCACAGGCTAACTTGATAAGACCACAGGCTAACTTGATAAACCACAGGCTAACTTGATAAGACCACAGGCGATCATCTTTATAAATCTATCATATAAAGTGTAATGGTCTACTGAAGATGCTACTGAAGTAGTAGCTTCCGAGTGGCTCAGCGGTCTGAGACACCGCATCTCAGTGCTGGAGGCGTCACTACAGACACCCTGGTTTGAATCCAGGCTGTATCACAACCGGTCGTGATTGGGAGTCCCATAGGTCCGGGTTTGGCCGGGGTAGGCCGTCATGGTAACCTAAGAATCTGTTCTTAACTGACTTGTCTATTTAAATAAAAAATAAATAAAATACGTTATTTCATCTTCTGATGTTTTGATTCTAAATATTTTAATTGCGCCACCTAATCCGGTGATTGTCATGGATTCTGGGTCGACCATTATGCTACTGTTAAAATAGGGCTCTGGAATTGTCTTGATTTTTTTTTTTTTGGGGGGTTTCAATAGAGATGAAATTACCTACATCTCTGTGTTCTAATATCATAGGAGGATTTATTTGGGCTAATTCACCATCTGAGGAAGTGGAAACTCAAAACACCATTAGCTAGATCACTAACTCTAAAGATAATGACCACTCATAGTAGCCATGTATTAATCTAACAGTACATTTAATGTAAAAACAAAAACAAACATTGCAGTTGTAGCCTACGGTCCAATGACTCATTTCATGCCCTCTGTATCTCAAAGACATATCAAATATGTTTTTTTTAAATTGTTGCAATTGAGTTCATAATTGAGAGTTCCTCTCACTATGTAAAATTAGCTAAAGCCATTGTGTTCTACTGTAATCCCACTGAGACTCATTATTGTATCCTGTAATCCCACTGAGACTCATTACCGTATCCTGTAATCCTACTGAGACTCATTACTGTGTCCTGTAATCCCACAGACTCATTATTGTATCCTGTAATCCCACGGAGACTCATTATTGTATCCTGTAATCCCACTGAGACTCATTACCGCATCCTGTAATCCCACTGAGACTCATTATTGTATCCTGTAATCCCACTGAGACTCATTACCGTATCTTGTAATCCCACTGAGTCTCATTACCGTATCCTGTAATCCCACTGAGACTCATTACCGTATCCTGTAATCCCACTGAGTCTCATTAACGTATCCTGCAATCCCACTGAGACTCATTACCGTATCCTGTAATCCCACTGAGTCTCATTACCGTATCCTGTAATCCCACTGAGACTCATTACCGTATCCTGTAATCCCATTGAGACTCATTACTGTATCCTGTAATCCCACTCATTACCGTATCCTGTAATCCCACTCATTACCGTATCCTGTAATCCCACTCATTACTGTATCCTGTAATCCCACTCATTACCGTATCCTGTAATCCCACTCATTACCGTATCCTGTAATCCCACTCATTACTGTATCCTGTAATCCCACTCATTACTGTATCCTGTAATCCCACTCATTACTGTATCCTGTAATCCCACTCATTACCGTATCCTGTAATCCCACTCATTACCGTATTCTGTAATCCCACTCATTCCCGTATCCTGTAATCCCACTCATTACTGTATCCTGTAATCCCACTCATTACCATGTGTCCTGTAATCCCACTCATTACCGTATCCTGTAATCCCACTGAGACTCATTACTGTATCCTGTAATCCCACTGAGACTCATTACTGTATCCTGTAATCCCACTGAGACTCATTACCGTATCCTGTAATCCCACTCATTACCGTATCCTGTCATCCCACTCATTACCGTATCCTGTAATCCCACTCATTACCGTGTATCCTGTAATCCCACTCATTACCGTATCCTGTAATCCCACTGAGACTCATTACTGTATCCTGTAATCCCACTCATTACCGTATCATGTAATCCCACTGAGACTCATTACTGTATCCTGTAATCCCACTCATTACCGTATCCTGTAATCCCACTGAGACTCATTACTGTATCCTGTAATCCCACTCATTACCGTATCCTGTAATCCCACTGAGACTCATTACTGTATCCTGTAATCCCACTCATTACCGTATCCTGTAATCCCACTGAGACTCATTACTGTATCCTGTAATCCCACTCATTACCGTATCATGTAATCCCACTGAGACTCATTACTGTATCCTGTGCTCCTGTCTGTCCTGTGATTAATGTATGTTTGGTGCTGTCGTGGAAGCAGGGAGGATATTTGAGTGTCAGTATGAACACAGTCGGGGACGGAAGGTATCGAGCGTCTCAGAGTAGGAGAGAGTTTATCCTTTTGGATCATAATGAAGGAGATTTCATGGACAAACTGCTTCCTGGAGAAATGGAGAGGGAGGATAGAAGGTGTTTTACGTCAGAACTCTTAATAGAGTAGACCTAATCCCCAACGGTCGTCTTTCCAAGCTCTTTGTGCCCTGTTGTTAAAAGGGCTATAATGGTACGCTGGCTTTTATTGATAAAATTGACCTCTTTGTCCACGGTTGATGATGTCATGGTGCAGGTACTACAGAGGCGCGGTGGGGGCCCTGCTGGTCTATGACATCGCCAAGCACCTGACCTATGAAAATGTGGAGCGGTGGCTGAAAGAACTGAGAGACCATGCGGACACCAACATCGTCATCATGCTGGTTGGCAACAAGAGTGACCTGCGTCACCTCCGGGCCGTGCCCACCGACGAGGCTCGGGCCTTCGCAGGTTAGAGATGCCTCGTCGTTTCTGAACAAGTGTCAGACACTGAAAAAGCTACATACGTTTCTGTATTTTTTTTGTTTGTACTTTCCTTGATGATGCTGCGGTCTCACAAAAATGTATGTTTTAATGTCGCTTTTTATGCATTCATTCCTGTGGAATGTTCCATAACGGGTACAGTCTCTATCTTAGGGAGTTGTTTGTTTCCTAACGGGTACAGTCTCTAACTTAGGGAGTTTGTTTCCTAACAGGTACAGTCTCTAACTTAGGGAGTTGTTTGTTTCCTAACAGGTACAGTCTCTAACTTAGGGAGTTGTTTGTTTCCTAACGGGTACAGTCTCTAACTTAGGGAGTTGTTTGTTTCCTAACGGGTACAGTCTCTAACTTAGGGAGTTGTTTGTTTCCTAACGGGTACAGTCTCTAACTTAGGGAGTTGTTTGTTTCCTAACAGGTACAGTCTCTAACTTAGGGAGTTGTTTGTTTCCTAACGGGTACAGTCTCTAACTTAGGGAGTTGTTTGTTTCCTAACAGGTACAGTCTCTAACTTAGGGAGTTGTTTGTTTCCTAACGGGTACAGTCTCTAACTTAGGGAGTTGTTTGTTTCCTAACGGGTACAGTCTCTAACTTAGGGAGTTGTTTGTTCCAGAACGGGTACAGTCTCTAACTTAGGGAGTTGTTTGTTTCCTAACAGGTACAGTCTCTAACTTAGGGAGTTGTTTGTTTCCTAACAGGTACAGTCTCTAACTTAGGGAGTTGTTTGTTTCCTAACAGGTACAGTCTCTAACTTAGGGAGTTGTTTGTTTCCTAACAGGTACAGTCTCTAACTTAGGGAGTTGTTTGTTTCCTAACAGGTACAGTCTCTAACTTAGGGAGTTGTTTGTTTCCTAACGGGTACAGTCTCTAACTTAGGGAGTTGTTTGTTTCCTAACGGGTACAGTCTCTAACTTAGGGAGTTGTTTGTTTCCTAACAGGTACAGTCTCTAACTTAGGGAGTTGTTTGTTTCCTAACAGGTACAGTCTCTAACTTAGGGAGTTGTTTGTTTCCTAACAGGTACAGTCTCTAACTTAGGGAGTTGTTTGTTTCTCTAACTAACGGGTACAGTCTCTAACTTAGGGAGTTGTTTGTTTCCTATAACTCTAACTTAGGGTACAGTCTCTAACTTAGGGAGTTGTTTGTTTCCTAACAGGTACAGTCTCTAACTTAGGGAGTTGTTTGTTTCCTAACGGGTACAGTCTCTAACTTAGGGAGTTGTTTGTTTCCTAACAGGTACAGTCTCTAACTTAGGGAGTTGTTTGTTTCTAACTTACAGTCTCTAACTTAGGGAGTTGTTTGTTTCCTAACAGGTACAGTCTCTAACTTAGGGAGTTGTTTGTTTCCTAACGGGTACAGTCTCTAACTTAGGGAGTTGTTTGTTCCAGAACGGGTACAGTCTCTAACTTAGGGAGTTGTTTGTTTCCTAACAGGTACAGTCTCTAACTTAGGGAGTTGTTTGTTTCCTAACAGTCTCTAACTTAGGTACAGTCTCTAACTTAGGGAGTTGTTTGTTTCCAGAACAGGTACAGTCTCTAACTTAGGGAGTTGTTTGTTTCCTAACAGGTACAGTCTCTAACTTAGGGAGTTGTTTGTTTCATAACGGGTACAGTCTCTAACTTAGGGAGTTGTTTGTTTCCTAACGGGTACAGTCTCTAACTTAGGGAGTTGTTTGTTTCCTAACGGGTACAGTCTCTAACTTAGGGAGTTGTTTGTTTCCTAACAGGTACAGTCTCTAACTTAGGGAGTTGTTTGTTTCCTAACAGGTACAGTCTCTAACTTAGGGAGTTGTTTGTTTCCTAACAGGTACAGTCTCTAACTTAGGGAGTTGTTTGTTTCCTAACGGGTACAGTCTCTAACTTAGGGAGTTGTTTGTTCCAGAACGGGTACAGTCTCTAACTTAGGGAGTTGTTTGTTTCCTAACGGGTACAGTCTCTAACTTAGGGAGTTGTTTGTTTCCTAACAGGTACAGTCTCTAACTTAGGGAGTTGTTTGTTTCCTAACAGGTACAGTCTCTAACTTAGGGAGTTGTTTGTTTCCTAACGGGTACAGTCTCTAACTTAGGGAGTTGTTTGTTTCCTAACGGGTACAGTCTCTAACTTAGGGAGTTGTTTGTTCCAGAACGGGTACAGTCTCTAACTTAGGGAGTTGTTTGTTTCCTAACGGGTACAGTCTCTAACTTAGGGAGTTGTTTGTTTCCTAACAGGTACAGTCTCTAACTTAGGGAGTTGTTTGTTTCCTAACAGGTACAGTCTCTAACTTAGGGAGTTGTTTGTTTCCTAACAGGTACAGTCTCTAATTTAGGGAGTTGTTTGTTTCCTAACGGGTACAGTCTCTAACTTAGGGAGTTGTTTGTTTCCTAACAGGTACAGTCTCTAACTTAGGGAGTTGTTTGTTTCCTAACAGGTACAGTCTCTAACTTAGGGAGTTGTTTGTTTCCTAACGGGTACAGTCTCTAACTTAGGGAGTTGTTTGTTTCCTAACGGGTACAGTCTCTAACTTAGGGAGTTGTTTGTTCCAGAACGGGTACAGTCTCTAAATTATTTTCTGACGTTGTTTGTTTCCCTTCAGAGAAAAACGGTTTGTCTTTCCTTGAGACGTCAGCCCTGGATTCCACCAACGTTGAAACGGCTTTCCAGACCATTCTGACAGGTGTGTGTGTGTGTGTGTGTGTGTGTGTGTGTGTGTGTGTGTGTGTGTGTGTGTGTGTGTGTGTGTGTGTGTGTGTGTGTGTGTGTGTGTGTGTGTGTGTGTGTGTGTGTGGTCACACCTGTTGATTTGATCTGCTATCTTGGCAAGACAGACTGGATATGACCTAATCATCCCTCTCTCACTCTTCTCCCTCTCCCCTCCATCAGAAATCTATCGTATCGTCTCTCAGAAGCAGATGTCAGAGCGTCAGGAGAGCGACATGTCTCCTAGCAACAATGTGGTCAACATCCAGGTGCAGCCCACTGAGAACAAACCAAAGATGCAGTGCTGTCAGAACATCTAGCCCCGCCCATGTTACCACTACACCTCTACCCCCTTATATACCCTGTACCCCCACCTCTACCCCCTTATATACCCTGTACCCCCACCTCTACCCCCTTATATACCCTGTACCCTCACCTCTACCCCCTTATATACCCTGTACCCCCACCTCTACCCCCTCATATACCCTGTACCCCACCTCTACTCCTCATATACACCCATCTTGTTTTAGCTCGCCCGGTGCCCCGGTTGGGTGGAGATCCCACTTTAGAACCAATTAAATGGTCTCTCAAATGTGTGAGTTTGGCCCACCCGGCTCTCAGGGTGAGGTTAACCAGATGCACTCACTTACTCAGTCTCATAGGAGTAGTGCCCTCCTCCATTCTCTCCTCTCTCTCCCCACTCCCTCTCTCCTCCTCTCCCTCCACTCCCACTCCCTCCACTCCCACTCCCTCTCCTCTCCCCACTCCCTCTCTCCTCCCCTCCCTCTCTCCTCCCTCCCTCCCTCCCTCCCCCAATCGCTCCCTCCCTCCCCAATCGCTCCCTCCCTCCCCAATCGCTCCCTCCCTCCCTCCCTCCCTCCCTCCCCCCCCCAATCCCTCTCTCCTCCCTCCCTCCCCCCCAATCCCTCCCTCCCTCCCTCCCCCCAATCCCTCCCTCCCTCCCTCCCTCCCTCCCTCCCTCCCTCCCTCCCTCCCTCCTCCACTCCCTCTTCCTCCCTCTCTCCTCCTCTCCGTCCCTCCTCCTCCCTCTTCCTACCTCCCTCTTCCTACCCTCTCTCCTCCTCTCCCTCCCACCCTCTCTCCTCCTCTCCCTCTCTCCTCCTCTCTCTCCCTCCCACCCTCTCTCCTCCTCTCCCTCCCTCCTCAACTCCCTCTTCCCCTCTCCCTCCTCCTCTCCCTCCCTACTGATCATGATCTGAGAAGCCTAGTCAGTGTCTGGAGTCGTGTTCCCCAGCGGAGCCTTTTCAGCCAGGAAGTCATTTATATTTCTCACTTAGATGTAATACTGTTGATGCTCTGACATGTCTTACACAGAAATGTCTTAATATATTCATCTGATTTTTTTATCTTCTTCATTTTCTTCAATGTATGACTTCCATTTTGTGTGTTCCTCAATTATTATTTTTTACCTATGTTTTTTTTAAATGATTTTTTTGTCTTCAAATATTGTATCATATTTCCTACTAACGTGTATGTATTTAAAGCACACTGAGAATGCTCTGATGTGTATCTGTCTACGACCCCCCCCCTCCTCCCATCAGTTAGCCTCGCTCCCTCCCTCTCTCTTTAGTATACTGTCATGTTTGACAGCGGTAGGTTTCTCCAAACATGTGGATGTATTAAGCACAGTGTACTAGATAGAATGTATGCTCCCTGGTCCCTGTCGATAGGTGGAGTTTGACAACTGATCTGATTGCTGTAAATAGCTTAAGTAAAGACTTGTGGCATTAGATCTGTTTGCGGATGGCTTCAACCATGCCGATGGACAGACAGGGCAGGCATCAAAGTACCTAACACGTAGAGGAACAACAGCTTTGTAAAAAAAAAAAAAAAAAACTTTTTAAACGTGTCCCAAATGGAGCCCTATGCCCTACCATATATAGTGCACTACTTGTGACCAGGGCCCATAGGGATCCATTTGGGACACAGTATTCGTCACTTTGTTTACAGTCAGTCTGTGGCAGGTTAGCTTAGCATGTTATGATGATGATGATGTCACTTCATGGCACCGCTTTGCTGCTTCGCATGTTTTTTTTTAATCTTGGTTTAAAATATGACTGAGTTATCAGAACTCTCTGACTGAGTTATCGGAACTCTCTGACTGAGTTATCAGAACTCTCTGACTGAGTTATCGGAACTCTCTGACTGAGTTATCGGAACTCTCTGACTGAGTTATCAGAACTCTCTGACTGAGTTATCAGAACTCTCTGACTGAGTTATCAGAACTCTCTGACTGAGTTATCGTTGAGTTATCGAACTCTCTGACTGAGTTATCGAACTCTCTGACTGAGTTATCGGAACTCTCTGACTGAGTTATCAGAACTCTCTGACTGAGTTATCAGAACTCTCTGACTGAGTTATCGGAACTCTCTGACTGAGTTATCGGAACTCTCTGACTGAGTTATCAGAACTCTCTGACTGAGTTATCAGAACTCTCTGACTGAGTTATCAGAACTCTCTGACTGAGTTATCGGAACTCTCTGACTGAGTTATCAGAACTCTCTGACTGAGTTATCAGAACTCTCTGACTGAGTTATCAGAACTCTCTGACTGAGTTATCGGAACTCTCTGACTGAGTTATCGGAACTCTCTGACTGAGTTATCGGAACTCTCTGACTGAGTTATCGGAACTCTCTGACTGAGTTATCGGAACTCTCTGACTGAGTTATCGGAACTCTCTGACTGAGTTATCGGAACTCTCTGACTGAGTTATCGGAACTCTCTGACTGAGTTATCGGAACTCTCTGACTGAGTTATCGGAACTCTCTGACTGAGTTATCGGAACTCTCTGACTGAGTTATCGGAACTCTCTGACTGAGTTATCGGAACTCTCTGACTGAGTTATCGGAACTCTCTGACTGAGTTATCGGAACTCTCTGACTGAGTTATCGGAACTCTCTGACTGAGTTATCGGAACTCTCTGACTGAGTTATCGGAACTCTCTGACTGAGTTATCGGAACTCTCTGACTGAGTTATCGGAACTCTCTGACTGAGTTATCGGAACTCTCTGACTGAGTTATCGGAACTCTCTGACTGAGTTATCGGAACTCTCTGACTGAGTTATCGGAACTCTCTGACTGAGTTATCGGAACTCTCTGACTGAGTTATCGGAACTCTCTGACTGAGTTATCGGAACTCTCTGACTGAGTTATCGGAACGCTCTGACTGAATTTATCACTGAGTTATCGGAACTCTGACTGAGTTATCAGTACTCTCTGACTGAATGTGGAACACTACCATTGCCCAGAGCATGCAGTTGGCTAGACGGTGACCGTGGTGAAATAATATAGAAGTTTATCCATTAAACATTTCTGAACTCTCTTGGATAAATTGAGCGTACATAATTACAGACGTCTTTAAAAACATAGTCGGAGATGTCTGTAACAGGAAGTGACTAGCATTATAGTCGGTCAGGGAGGTCATTCCATTTCAATTCAGAAAATAAACCATAATTCCAATTGCACATTTTCCTCATTGAAAAACATGGGAGAGAATAGGGTATTTCTGTTTTACTTTGTGAATTGACTGGAATTGAAAGAGCATTAGTCAGTCAAATTACACATTAGGTTCTTATTTTCGTGTTCAAACTACAGAATAATGATGCCCGCTGTATGTAGTGTTCTGGACAAAACCAACTTTAAATCAAGTCAAATCACATTTTATTTGTCACATACACATGTATAGGAGATGTTATTGCGGTTGGAGTGAAATGCTTGTGCAATAATATCGAACGATATTATATATATACACACAATTTAAAAGTGAAAGAATGGAATGAAGGAATATACAAGTATTAGGATGAGCAACGTCAGAGTGGCACAGATTCAAATACAGTAGAATAGAATACAGTATTTAATTTTTTTATTTTATTTTACCTTTATTTAACCAGGCAAGTCAGTTAAGAACAAATTCTTATTTTCAATGACGGCCTAGGAACAGTGGGTTAACTGCCTGTTCAGGGGCAGAACGACAGAACCTTGTCAGCTCGGGGGTTTGAACTGACAACCTTCCGGTTACTAGTCCAACACTCTAACCACTAGGCTACGCTGCCGCCCCTGCAGTATATACATATGAGATGAGTAAAGCATAAAATATGTAAACAACATTAAACATATAAAATATGTAAACAACATATAGACTAACCAACACATTCGAGGCATTTCTCTTCAAGGAATAACTTCTCTTGAATATGCATGTATATCTAGTGTAAATGTGATGCTATACTATATTCTATGCAGATACCAGAGAATATTAATTGACATATTTTATTTGAAAACAAAATATCAAACTGTGAAAAGAATAAATAATATTAAATGAATTGCTGACAAGAGACTACTTGACACGGGCCAGGAGTTCAAGGGTTAAAGCTGGTCAAATCTTCGAAATGCACCTCTGTGTGAATGATACTGACTGAAGCTTCTTCACTTTGTCTTTTATCATAGACACCTGACAAGGTGACGATTCAAAAGGAATCATGGTGGTCATCTAGTCTTGTACTGCTGGTCTAGGAATCATGGTGGTCATCTAGTCTTGTACTGCTGGTCTAGGAATCATGGTGGTCATCTAGTCTTGTACTGCTGGTCTAGGAATCATGGTGGTCATCTAGTCTTGTACTGCTGGTCTAGGAATCATGGTGGTCATCTAGTCTTGTACTGCTGGTCTAGGAATCATGGTGGTCATCTAGTCTTGTACTGCTGGTCTAGGAATCATGGTGGTCATCTAGTCTTGTACTGCTGGTCTAGGAATCATGGTGGTCATCTAGTCTTGTACTGCTGGTCTAGGAATCATGGTGGTCATCTAGTCTTGTACTGCTGGTCTAGGAATCATGGTGGTCATCTAGTCTTGTACTGCTGGTCTAGGAATCATGGTGGTCATCTAGTCTTGTACTGCTGGTCTAGGAATCATGGTGGTCATCTAGTCTTGTACTGCTGGTCTAGGAATCATGGTGGTCATCTAGTCTTGTACTGCTGGTCTAGGAATCATGGTGGTCATCTAGTCTTGTACTGCTGGTCTAGTCTTGTACTTGTACTGGGTCTAGGAATCATGGTGGTCGTCTAGTCTTGTACTGCTGGTCTAGGAATCATGGTGGTCGTCTAGTCTTGTACTGCTGGTCTAGGAAGGAATCATGGTGGTCATCTAGTCTTGGTGGTCTAGGAATCATGGTGGTCATCTAGTCTTGTACTGCTGGTCTAGGAATCATGGTGGTTATCTAGTATTGTACTGCTGGTCTAGGAATCATGGTGGTCATCTAGTCTTGTACTGCCGGTCTAGGAATCATGGTGGTCATCTAGTCTTGTACTGCCGATCTAGGAATCATGGTGGTCATCTAGTCTTGTACTGCTGGTCTAGGAATCATGGTGGTCATCTAGTCTTGTACTGCTGGTCTAGGAATCATGGTGGTCATCTAGTCTTGTACTGCTGGTCTAGGAATCATGGTGGTCATCTAGTCTTGTACTGCTGGTCTAGGAATCATGGTGGTCATCTAGTCTTGTACTGCTGGTCTAGGAATCATGGTGGTCATCTAGTCTTGTACTGCTGGTCTAGGAATCATGGTGGTCATCTAGTCTTGTACTGCTGGTCTAGGAATCATGGTGGTCATCTAGTCTTGTACTGCTGGTCTAGGAATCATGGTGGTCATCTAGTCTTGTACTGCTGGTCTAGGAATCATGGTGGTCATCTAGTCTTGTACTGCTGGTCTCCTTATGACACGTGTTCATAATCAGAATGTCTATCAGTTTGCATTCATGTCAAGAATCATCTGTTAGTAAAACATCATTTCTTTAAATACATAGATTGGATCTTTGTCCCAAATGTCACCCTATTCCCTATTAGTTCACTACCGTTGACCAGGCCCATAGGGCTTTTGTGGAAAGTAGTGCACTACATAGGGAATAGGGCTCTGGTCCATAGTACTACTACTATATAGGGAATAGGGCTCTGGTCTAAAGTTGTGCACCAGATAGGGAATAGGGTTCTGGTCTAAAGTTGTGCACTATATAGGGAATAGGGCTCTGGTCTATAGTAGTACCACTATACAGGGAATAGGAAGACGCATCCATATACTGGGTCACATTATTTAGGTTAGCTGCTGTTCACTCTCAGTGCCTCCCTCTACCACTCATTAAAATCCAATAACTCTACTAACCACCTCTACTCCCATCTACCATAGAAAGTTCCCTACTGGCCAACTAACCACCTCTACTCCCATCTAACATAGAAAGTTCCTACTAACCACCTCTACACCCATCTACGATAGAACGTTCCTACTGGCCAACTAACCACCTCTACTCCCATCTAACATAGAACGTTCCTACTGGCCAACTAACCACCTCTACTCTCATCTAACATAGAACGTTCCTACTGGCCAACTAACCACCTCTACTCCCATCTAACATAGAACGTACCCACTAACCACCTCTACTCCCATCTACCATAGAACGTTCCTACTAACCACCTCTACTCCCATCTACCATAGAACGTACCTACTCTAACATAGAACGCCAACTAACCACCTCTACTCCCATCTACCATAGAACGTTCCTACTAACCACCTCTACTCCCATCTACCATAGAACGTTCCTACTGGCCAACTAACCACCTCTACTCCCATCTACCATAGAACGTTCCTACTGGCCAACTAACCACCTCTACTCCCATCTACCATAGAACGTTCCTACTGGCCAACTAACCACCTCTACTCCCATCTACCATAGAACGTTCCTACTGGCCAACTAACCACCTCTACTCCCATCTACCATAGAACGTTCCTACTGGCCAACTAACCACCTCTACTCCCATCTACCATAGAACGTTCCTACTGGCCAACTAACCACCTCTACTCCCATCTACCATAGAACGTTCCTACTGGCCAACTAACCACCTCTACTCCCATCTACCATAGAACGTTCCTACTGGCCAACTAACCACCTCTACTCCCATCTAACATAGAACGTACCCTACTGGCCAACTAACCACCTCTACTCCCATCTACCATAGAACGTTCCAACTAACCACCTCTACTCCCATCTAACATAGAACGTTCCTACTGGCCAACTAACCACCTCTACTCCCATCTACCATAGAACGTTCCTACTGGCCAACTAACCACCTCTACTCCCATCTACCATAGAACGTTCCTACTGGCCAACTAACCACCTCTACTCCCATCTACCATAGAACGTTCCTACTGGCCAACTAACCACCTCTACTCCCATCTACCATAGAACGTTCCTACTGGCCAACTAACCACCTCTACTCCCATCTACCATAGAACGTTCCTACTGGCCAACTAACCACCTCTACTCCCATCTACCATAGAACGTACCTACTGGCCAACTAACCACCTCTACTCCCATCTAACATAGAACGTACCTACTGGCCAACTAACCACCTCTACTCCCATCTACCATAGAACGTTCCTACTAACCACCTCTACTCCCATCTACCATAGAACGTTCCTACTGGCCAACTAACCACCTCTACTCCCATCTACCATAGAACGTTCCTACTGGCCAACTAACCACCTCTACTCCCATCTAACATAGAACGTTCCTACTGGCCAACTAACCACCTCTACTCCCATCTAACATAGAACGTTCCTACTGGCCAACTAACCACCTCTACTCCCATCTACCATAGAACGTTCCTACTGGCCAACTAACCACCTCTACTCCCATCTACCATAGAACGTTCCTACTAACCACCTCTACACCCATCTACCATAGAACGTTCCTACTAACCACCTCTACTCCCATCTACCATAGAACGTTCCTACTGGCCAACTAACCACCTCTACTCCCATCTAACATAGAACGTTCCTACTGGCCAACTAACCACCTCTACTCCCATCTAACATAGAACGTACCTACTGGCCAACTAACCACCTCTACTCCCATCTAACATAGAACGTACCTACTGGCCACCTAACCACCTCTACTCCCATCTAACATAGAACGTTCCTACTGGCCAACTAACCACCTCTACTCCCATCTACCATAGAACGTTCCTACTGGCCACCTAACCACCTCTACTCTCATCTAACATAGAACGTTCCTACTGGCCAACTAACCACCTCTACTCCCATCTACCATAGAACGTTCCTACTGGCCAACTAACCACCTCTACTCCCATCTAACATAGAACGTTCCTACTGGCCAACTAACCACCTCTACTCCCATCTAACATAGAACGTACCTACTGGCCAACTAACCACCTCTACTCCCATCTACCATAGAACGTTCCTACTAAACCACCTCTACTCCCATCTAGCATAGAACGTTCCTACTGGCCAACTAACCACCTCTACTACCATCTAGCATAGAACGTACCCTACTGGCCAACCATCCTCTATATAGCTCCAGCTATCACCAGACAGACCTGGATAAAATACTTCTAAATACTTGAGCAGATTCTGTTTGCCATATTCAATGGGACCAACAGAATAGTCCCAAAAGTGCAAACCCACCAAGTTAAATCACACGCACCTCAAAATACTTGGAAATACTTTAAAAATTATTTCCCAGTCTTTTCTCAAATATGAAGTATTTAAAAGTATTTTTAGACACAGTTATGTACTTTTTGGCCAGATCTGATCTGGCTCTTATCACGTTGTCCAGGGTTCTCACAGTCCGTCACATTAAAGCCTGTTTACACCAAGCTGCCTCTTACTTCAACACAGTGCATGGCTTTCTACTTCATTCATATAGTCCCAACCAAAATGATTATTATGCCTTACTAGGTCGTAGCTAGGTCATTATTATTATTAGTAGTAGTAGATATCTGTTCTGCTGAGGTCTGCTTGTTCCATATTAACCCCTTCATGTATATCCTCTCTCTCTATCCTCCCCAGGACCACCCATACGTAGAATGTATGCACACATGACTGTAAGTCGCTTTGGATAAAAGTGTCTGCTAAATGGCATATATTATTATTATTATTATTATTATTATTATTATATTATATATTATAGCCTGGTCCCAGATCTGCCTCTAATGTAGTGATATTACTATAGCCTGGTCCCAGATCTGCCTCTAATGTAGTGATATTACTATAGCCTGGTCCCAGATCTGCCTCTAATGTAGTGATATTACTATAGCCTGGTCTCAGATCTGCCTCTAATGTAGTGATATTACTATAGCCTGGTCCCAGATCTGCCTCTAATGTAGTGATATTACTATAGCCTGGTCTCAGATCTGCCTCTAATGTAGTGATATTACTATAGCCTGGTCCCAGATCTGCCTCTAATGTAGTGATATTACTATAGCCTGGTCCCAGATCTGCCTCTAATGTAGTGATATTACTATAGCCTGGTCCCAGATCTGCCTCTAATGTAGTGATATTACTATAGCCTGGTCTCAGATCTGCCTCTAATGTAGTGATATTACTATAGCCTGGTCCCAGATCTGCCTCTAATGTAGTGATATTACTATAGCCTGGTCCCAGATCTGCCTCTAATGTAGTGATATTACTATAGCCTGGTCCCAGATCTGCCTCTAATGTAGTGATATTACTATAGCCTGGTCCCAGATCTGCCTCTAATGTAGTGATATTACTATAGCCTGGTCCCAGATCTGCCTCTAATGTAGTGATATTACTATAGCCTGGTCTCAGATCTGCCTCTAATGTAGTGATATTACTATAGCCTGGTCCCAGATCTGCCTCTAATGTAGTGATATTACTATAGCCTGGTCCCAGATCTGCCTCTAATGTAGTGATATTACTATAGCCTGGTCTCAGATCTGCCTGCCTGGTCCCAGATCTGCCTCTAATGTAGTGATATTACTATAGCCTGTCCCAGATCTGCCTCTAATGTAGTGATATTACTATAGCCTGGTCCCAGATCTGCCTCTAATGTAGTGATATTACTATAGCCTGGTCCCAGATCTGCCTCTAATGTAGTGATATTACTATAGCCTGGTCCCAGATCTGCCTCTAATGTAGTGATATTACTATAGCCTGGTCCCAGATCTGCCTCTAATGTAGTGATATTACTATAGCCTGGTCTCAGATCTGCCTCTAATGTAGTGATATTACTATAGCCTGGTCCCAGATCTGCCTCTAATGTAGTGATATTACTATAGCCTGGTCCCAGATCTGCCTCTAATGTAGTGATATTACTATAGCCTGGTCCCAGATCTGCCTCTAATGTAGTGATATTACTATAGCCTGGTCTCAGGTCTGTTTTCTGTTTTTGCCTCGTCCATTGTCAAGCCAAACCATGTTTTACATGACAGTTCCATATGGAGTTGGGAAGAGAGCACAAACAGACTGGCACCCAGGCTAATATTACTACCACCAGAAATAGAACTAAAATGACATTCCTGGTGGCACTAATGTCACTACGTATCCTGTATACGGGCGGGATGTTTACGTACAAAACCAATGCCAGGGTTGGGGTGAATTCCATTTCAATTCCAGTCAATTCTGGAAGTTCGAATTTCTCTTTTCATTGAAAACAGTTTTTGTGAATTGTTTACTTTTAGGAATTGAAATGGAATTTGCTGCCGACCCTGGCGCTCGCATCCGAGAGGCAGGAAACTGACAGGGTTGGCTTATAGGACAACGTGTAAACTATATTTAGTCTCTAAATGTTTATTGAAAAACCATAAATCGGTTTACATCATCATCGTTGTAACGTTGCCAGGTAACCCATCTATAGTTCCACTGCTTCATCACTGATGTAGGACGGAGGTTCCTGCTCAGTCACGTTCCTAATATATCAGAGTTCGCCTGGTTAAACCAGACTCGAGTGCTGCGCTCACCATTTGAAACAACAGTGAAATGTAGCCAAATCGGTTGTGATTTCAGGCTAATTCAGTGTGTTCTGTTGAACTCCTGCCGTTAGCTGTCTCTGTGTGTGATGGTGGTATTGTAACCATGGAAATATAGCGCTTGAGGCCCTGTGTGTGTGTGTGTGTGTGTGCGTGCGTGCGTGTGTATAGAAGCAAAGGTAGCTGTTGAGTGTGTGAGTCCGTCTGACAGTACCAATGGCGTTATCTAACAGACGGTACTGTCAGCCTGTCAACGCACAACTAGGGCACCATATTCCCTATCTAGTGCCCTACTGTTGACCAGGGCACATAGGGATCTGGTGAAAAGTAGTGCACTATATAGGATACCATTTCGCACTAGCAGTCTATGGAAGTGTAGAGAAGTGATTGTTTTTGTCCTCGTTTGAAAATGGATTTCAAGCCTTCTCATATACCTCCATTGTTTTTTAGTTTTTAATGAACTGTGTTTTTTGGTTCATGATTGTTGTGGAACTATAATGAAATGCTGTCACTATAACTGATTGTAATTCCATTGTAAAACATTTGAAAGACAAAACGATGTAATTTCAATGCATTTTTGAGGATTAGGTGTGTGTGTGTGAGGGGGGGAGGAGGGGGAGGGTGTAGTCAAAACAGACGGTTTTATGTTTTGTACAGATTGATCAATTGTATAATTGTGTTTTTGTTTAATCTTAAGTTATCAATTCATCTTAATAAAACGCACCGGTCATAAACATGTCAACTCTCTCAGTTGGTATTTACATACAAAGGCAGAATAACATTTAATTTGGTAACAAATTATCTGACAGTATTTTCTGTCAAGGAATACATGGCGAGCAGCACGGTTGGGGTCAATTACACTGAAATTACAATTCTCTTCAATGCTTTTCATTTAGGAAAATTGGAAATTGAAAAAAATAGCAGCGAGCAGCAATGAACGGGGTTCACAGGATGACCGAAAGGACACAAGATCAGTTAGATAACAAAGCAGGCACTCTATCATGTAGGAACTATCTTCCTTTCTGTGCCATCCAGTGAAAGCATTACCGTGGTTATCTCAATACCACAAGGATGATGCAAGTGAAATGTAGTCTAGTAATGTAGGTTGGTTATTTTGAATGAAGCAGGTAATCATTCTTAAGGCCATTCCTTCATGTATTGAGTGTTATATATGCCTACTGGGCAAGCCACATAAAATATGTGATAATACAGAAATACTAATCAAGATATTTCATATTGTTAACCTTCATAATTTAAATCTAACATTCATTTGCGTGAAACAAAGTCCACTTGATCAATAGGTATTGCTCTAGATCCTATGGTGCCACTGGTGCCAATAACATCTATAGTGGTGCCAATTACATCTATAGTGCCACCAACTGGTCTGCCATCTAAGGGTTGCAGTGACTTTATATTCACACAGCTTCTAAGGACATATACATTAGGTTTACAAATTTCATGGCCCCTTGTCCATCGGTTCAATTTTTATAGCCCTGGTGTGATACACCGTGTCTGTCCATCTACTGGTATAGTGTGTCTGTCCATCTAGTGGTATAGTGTGTCTGTCCATCTACTGGTATAGTGTGTCTGTCCATCTAGTGGTATAGTGTGTCTGTCCATCTACTGGTATAGTGTGTCTGTCCATCTACTGGTATAGTGTGTCTGTCCATCTACTGGTATAGTGTGTCTGTCCATCTACTGGTATAGTGTGTCTGTCCATCTACTGGTATAGTGTGTCTGTCCATCTACTGGTATAGTGTGTCTGTCCATCTACTGGTATAGTGTGTCTGTCCATCTAGTGGTATAGTGTGTCTGTCCATCTAGTGGTATAGTGTGTCTGTCCATCTACTGGTATAGTGTGTCTGTCCATCTAGTGGTATAGTGTGTCTGTCCATCTAGTGGTATAGTGTGTCTGTCCATCTAGTGGTATAGTGTGTCTGTCCATCTAGTGGTATAGTGTGTCTGTCCATCTAGTGGTATAGTGTGTCTGTCCATCTACTGGTATAGTGTGTCTGTCCATCTAGTGGTATAGTGTGTCTGTCCATCTAGTGGTATAGTGTGTCTGTCCATCTAGTGGTATAGTGTGTCTGTCCATCTAGTGGTATAGTGTGTCTGTCCATCTAGTGGTATAGTGTGTCTGTCCATCTACTGGTATAGTGTGTCTGTCCATCTACTGGTATAGTGTGTCTGTCCATCTAGTGGTATAGTGTGTCTGTCCATCTACTGGTATAGTGTGTCTGTCCATCTAGTGGTATAGTGTGTCTGTCCATCTACTGGTATAGTGTGTCTGTCCATCTAGTGGTATAGTGTGTCTGTCCATCTACTGGTATAGTGTGTCTGTCCATCTAGTGGTATAGTGTGTCTGTCCATCTACTGGTATAGTGTGTCTGTCCATCTAGTGGTATAGTGTGTCTGTCCATCTACTGGTATAGTGTGTCTGTCCATCTAGTGGTATCTAGTGTGTCTGTCCATCTACTGGTATAGTGTGTCTGTCCATCTAGTGGTATAGTGTGTCTGTCCATCTAGTGGTATAGTGTGTCTGTCCATCTACTGGTATAGTGTGTCTGTCCATCTACTGGTATAGTGTGTCTGTCCATCTAGTGGTATAGTGTGTCTGTCCATCTACTGGTATAGTGTGTCTGTCCATCTAGTGGTATAGTGTGTCTGTCCATCTACTGTATAGTGTCTGTCCATCTACTGGTATAGTGTGTCTGTCCATCTACTGGTATAGTGTGTCTGTCCATCTAGTGGTATAGTGTGTCTGTCCATCTAGTGGTATAGTGTGTCTGTCCATCTACTGGTATAGTGTGTCTGTCCATCTACTCTAGTGGTATAGTGTGTCTGTCCATCTAGTGGTATAGTGTGTCTGTCCATCTACTGGTATAGTGTGTCTGTCCATCTACTGGTATAGTGTGTCTGTCCATCTAGTGGTATAGTGTGTCTGTCCATCTAGTGGTATAGTGTGTCTGTCCATCTACTGTATAGTGTGTCTGTCCATCTAGTGGTATAGTGTGTCTGTCCATCTACTGGTATAGTGTGTCTGTCCATCTATCTAGTGGTATAGTGTGTCTGTCCATCTACTGGTATAGTGTGTCTGTCCATCTACTGGTATAGTGTGTCTGTCCATCTACTGGTATAGTGTGTCTGTCCATCTAGTGGTATAGTGTGTCTGTCCATCTACTGGTATAGTGTGTCTGTCCATCTACTGGTATAGTGTGTCTGTCCATCTACTGGTATAGTGTGTCTGTCCATCTACTGGTATAGTGTGTCTGTCCATCTACTGGTATAGTGTGTCTGTCCATCTACTGGTATAGTGTGTCTGTCCATCTAGTGGTATAGTGTGTCTGTCCATCTACTGGTATAGTGTGTCTGTCCATCTAGTGGTATAGTGTGTCTGTCCATCTACTGGTATAGTGTGTCTGTCCATCTACTGGTATAGTGTGTCTGTCCATCTAGTGGTATAGTGTGTCTGTCCATCTACATCTGTCCATCTAGTGGTATAGTGTGTCTGTCCATCTAGTGGTATAGTGTGTCTGTCCATCTAGTGGTATAGTGTGTCTGTCCATCTAGTGGTATAGTGTGTCTGTCCATCTACTGGTATAGTGTGTCTGTCCATCTACTGGTATAGTGTGTCTGTCCATCTACTGGTATAGTGTGTCTGTCCATCTACTGGTATAGTGTGTCTGTCCATCTACTGGTATAGTGTGTCTGTCCATCTAGTGGTATAGTGTGTCTGTCCATCTAGTGGTATAGTGTGTCTGTCCATCTAGTGGTATAGTGTGTCTGTCCATCTAGTGGTATAGTGTGTCTGTCCATCTACTGGTATAGTGTGTCTGTCCATCTACTGGTATAGTGTGTCTGTCCATCTACTGGTATAGTGTGTCTGTCCATCTACTGGTATAGTGTGTCTGTCCATCTACTGGTATAGTGTGTCTGTCCATCTACTGGTATAGTGTGTCTGTCCATCTACTGGTATAGTGTATAGTCTGTCCATCTATCTGGTATAGTGTGTCTGTCTGTCCATCTACTGGTATAGTGTGTCTGTCCATCTACTGGTATAGTGTGTCTGTCCATCTACTGGTATAGTGTGTCTGTCCATCTACTGGTATAGTGTGTCTGTCCATCTACTGGTATAGTGTGTCTGTCCATCTACTGGTATAGTGTGTCTGTCCATCTACTGGTATAGTGTGTCTGTCCATCTACTGGTATAGTGTGTCTGTCCATCTAGTGGTATAGTGTGTCTGTCCATCTAGTGGTATAGTGTGTCTGTCCATCTAGTGGTATAGTGTGTCTGTCCATCTAGTGGTATAGTGTGTCTGTCCATCTACTGGTATAGTGTGTCTGTCCATCTACTGGTATAGTGTGTCTGTCCATCTAGTGGTATAGTGTGTCTGTCCATCTACTGGTATAGTGTGTCTGTCCATCTACTGGTATAGTGTGTCTGTCCATCTACTGGTATAGTGTGTCTGTCCATCTACTGGTATAGTGTGTCTGTCCATCTACTGGTATAGTGTGTCTGTCCATCTACTGGTATAGTGTGTCTGTCCATCTACTGGTAGTGGTATAGTGTGTCTGTCCATCTATCTAGTGTGGTATAGTGTGTCTGTCCATCTACTGGTATAGTGTGTCTGTCCATCTAGTGGTATAGTGTGTCTGTCCATCTAGTGGTATAGTGTGTCTGTCCATCTAGTGGTATAGTGTGTCTGTCCATCTACTGGTATAGTGTGTCTGTCCATCTAGTGGTATAGTGTGTCTGTCCATCTACTGGTATAGTGTGTCTGTCCATCTACTGGTATAGTGTGTCTGTCCATCTACTGGTATAGTGTGTCTGTCCATCTAGTGGTATAGTGTGTCTGTCCATCTAGTGGTATAGTGTGTCTGTCCATCTACTGGTATAGTGTGTCTGTCCATCTACTGGTATAGTGTGTCTGTCCATCTACTGGTATAGGTATAGTGTGTCTGTCCATCTACTGGTATAGTGTGTCTGTCCATCTACTGGTATAGTGTGTCTGTCCATCTAGTGGTATAGTGTGTCTGTCCATCTACTGGTATAGTGTGTCTGTCCATCTAGTGGTATAGTGTGTCTGTCCATCTACTGGTATAGTGTGTCTGTCCATCTACTGGTATAGTGTGTCTGTCCATCTACTGGTATAGTGTGTCTGTCCATCTACTGGTATAGTGTGTCTGTCCATCTACTGGTATAGTGTGTCTGTCCATCTACTGGTATAGTGTGTCTGTCCATCTACTGGTATAGTGTGTCTGTCCATCTAGTGGTATAGTGTGTCTGTCCATCTACTGGTATAGTGTGTCTGTCCATCTACTGGTATAGTGTGTCTGTCCATCTACTGGTATAGTGTTTCTGTCCATCTACTGGTATAGTGTGTCTGTCTACTGGTATAGTGTGTCTGTCCATCTAGTGGTATAGTGTGTCTGTCCATCTAGTGGTATAGTGTGTCTGTCCATCTAGTGGTATAGTGTGTCTGTCCATCTACTGGTATAGTGTGTCTGGTGGTATAGTGTGTCTGTCCATCTACTGGTATAGTGTGTCTGTCCATCTACTGGTATAGTGTGTCTGTCCATCTAGTGGTATAGTGTGTCTGTCCATCTAGTGGTATAGTGTGTCTGTCCATCTAGTGGTATAGTGTGTCTGTCCATCTAGTGGTATAGTGTGTCTGTCCATCTAGTGGTATAGTGTGTCTGTCCATCTACTGGTATAGTGTGTCTGTCCATCTACTGGTATAGTGTGTCTGTCCATCTACTGGTATAGTGTGTCTGTCCATCTACTGGTATAGTGTGTCTGTCCATCTAGTGGTATAGTGTGTCTGTCCATCTACTGGTATAGTGTGTCTGTCCATCTAGTGGTATAGTGTGTCTGTCCATCTACTGGTATAGTGTGTCTGTCCATCTACTGGTATAGTGTGTCTGTCCATCTACTGGTATAGTGTGTCTGTCCATCTACTGGTATAGTGTGTCTGTCCATCTACTGGTATAGTGTGTCTGTCCATCTACTGGTATAGTGTGTCTGTCCATCTACTGGTATAGTGTGTCTGTGGTATAGTGTGTCTGTCCATCTACTGGTATAGTGTGTCCATCTACTGGTATAGTGTGTCTGTCCATAGTGTGTCTGTCCATCTACTGGTATAGTGTGTCTGTCCATCTAGTGGTATAGTGTGTCTGTCCATCTCTATAGTGTGTCTGTCCATCTACTGGTATAGTGTGTCTGTCCATCTACTGGTATAGTGTGTCTGTCCATCTACTGGTATAGTGTGTCTGTCCATCTACTGGTATAGTGTGTCTGTCCATCTACTGGTATAGTGTGTCTGTCCATCTACTGGTATAGTGTGTCTGTCCATCTACTGGTATAGTGTGTCTGTCCATCTACTGGTATAGTGTGTCTGTCCATCTACTGGTATAGTGTGTCTGTCCATCTACTGGTATAGTGTGTCTGTCCATCTACTGGTATAGTGTGTCTGTCCATCTACTGGTATAGTGTGTCTGTCCATCTACTGGTATAGTGTGTCTGTCCATCTACTGGTATAGTGTGTCTGTCTGTCCATCTACTGGTATAGTGTGTCTGTCCATCTGGTATAGTGTGTCTGTCCATCTACTGGTATAGTGTGTCTGTCCATCTACTGGTATAGTGTGTCTGTCCATCTAGTGGTATAGTGTGTCTGTCCATCTACTGGTATAGTGTGTCTGTCCATCTATAGTGGTATCTAGGTATAGTGTCTGTCCATCTACTGGTATAGTGTGTCTGTCCATCTACTGGTATAGTGTGTCTGTCCATCTACTGGTGTGTCTGTCCATCTACTGGTATAGTGTGTCTGTCCATCTACTGGTATAGTGTGTCTGTCCATCTACTGGTATAGTGTGTCTGTCCATCTACTGGTATAGTGTGTCTGTCCATCTACTGGTATAGTGTGTCTGTCCATCTACTGGTATAGTGTGTCTGTCCATCTACTGGTATAGTGTGTCTGTCCATCTACTGGTATAGTGTGTCTGTCCATCTAGTGGTATAGTGTGTCTGTCCATCTACTGGTATAGTGTGTCTGTCCATCTACTGGTATAGTGTGTCTGTCCATCTGGTATAGTGGGTATAGTGTGTCTGTCCATCTACTGGGTATAGTGTGTCTGTCCATCTGGTGGTATAGTGTGTCTGTCCATCTACTGGGTATAGTGTGTCTGTCCATCTACTGGTATAGTGTGTCTAGTGTGTCTGTCTACTGGTATAGTGTGTCTGTCTCTGGTATAGTGTGTCTGGTATAGTGTGTCTGTCCATCTACTGGTATAGTGTGTCTGTCCATCTACTGGTATAGTGTGTCTGTCCATCTACTGGTATAGTGTGTCTGTCCATCTACTGGTATAGTGTGTCTGTCCATCTCTGGTATAGTGTGTCTGTCCATCTACTGGTATAGTGTGTCTGTCCATCTAGTGGTATAGTGTGTCTGTCCATCTAGTGGTATAGTGTGTCCATCTACTGGTATAGTGTGTCTGTCCATCTACTGGTATAGTGTGTCTGTCCATCTACTGGTATAGTGTGTCCATCTACTGGTATAGTGTGTCCATCTACTGGTATAGTGTGTCTGTCCATCTACTGGTATAGTGTGTCTGTCCATCTACTGGTATAGTGTGTCTGTCCATCTACTGGTATAGTGTGTCTGTCCATCTAGTGGTATAGTGTGTCTGTCCATCTAGTGGTATAGTGTGTCTGTCCATCTACTGGTATAGTGTGTCTGTCCATCTAGTGGTATAGTGTGTCTGTCCATCTACTGGTATAGTGTGTCTGTCCATCTACTGGTATAGTGTGTCTGTCCATCTACTGGTATAGTGTGTCTGTCCATCTAGTGGTATAGTGTGTCTGTCCATCTACTGGTATAGTGTGTCTGTCCATCTAGTGGTATAGTGTGTCTGTCCATCTACTGGTATAGTGGTCTGTCCATCTAGTGGTATAGTCTGTCCATCTACTGGTATAGTGTGTCTGTCCATCTACTGGTATAGTGTGTCTGTCCATCTAGTGGTATAGTGTGTCTGTCCATCTACTGGTATGGTGTTATAATGCATCAGCTTTATTTTCTCCAAGTCTTCAGGGACTATATTGATCCAAAGACCACATCTGAAGTGAATCTGGCTTTTAGTCCAGGAGAAGAAGATGATGTATTATTATTTAAAGGGTTAGCGTTACAAAGTTATAAGCTTCCTTTATTTCTTAAAGATCTCAATGCCAAACTTAACATGGTTCATCACGCTAAACATGTTTCCTGATAGATCAATAACTCAGCCATCTCTTAACCAATCCCTTAGTCAAACCAAGTTGATATAATATACCATACATACACAATGTCTTATTTGGTCTTATGGTTCATGAGAAAACCTTTTTTTTTTTTTGAAAGTTTTCCAAAATGTCCAAGATGGAGAATGGGTCCTTGAGGCACATTTGTTTTAGCAGGAGTAGAAACACCTACATACAACGTTTCAAGTCTCTAAGTCAAACGGGGCGACGCATATCAGGGTTGAAGTGAGACTTTGTATAACAGCGCCACCTACAGGCCAGTCTGTGCCATTATTTCACCAAGTCACTCATGGGCTCTAGTGTCCGTGTGCCAAATTAGAACGCAAATAGTTACCAATCTATTGAGTTATTTGACCATGTCAAGACACCAATAATTGTATACAGTAAAGAACAATACGTTTGGCAGCCAACGATCTATGTTGGTTGACCCTGAAGGATTACAACTGATTATGGGGATCGTCTAAAGATCCCCACCATTGATTATGTTGTTATTAGTTTGCTTTACGTGCCATTGTACTTATGCTCACTGTCTAGCTGAATACTGAGGTCTCTGTCTGTGTCTAGATCTCTGCCAAAACCCGCAGCCCGGCGTCTGTGAGAGAAGGTGAGAAAAGGGGACTGACAGCGAGACACAGAGAAGACAGCGTCTGGTTTTTCTCTGAAACAAGGGCAGATTTGTTTACCGCTGAGACAGGTTCTCAGACACTTTGTGTTTAGAATAACTGGGTATTTTAGCTGCACATGCAGGTTTTGGACATAGGAGGTCACACCATAAGGTGGAGGTCACACCATAAGGTGGAGGTCACACCATAAGGTGGAGGTCACACCATAAGGTGGAGGTCACACCATAAGGTGGAGGTCACACCATAAGGTGGAGGTCACACCATAAGGTGGAGGTCACACCATAAGGTGGAGGTCACACCATAAGGTGGAGGTCTGACCATAAGGTGGAGGTCACACCATAAGGTGGAGGTCACACCATAAGGTGGAGGTCTGACCATAAGGTGGAGGTCACACCATAAGGTGGAGGTCACACCATAAGGTGGAGGTCACACCATAAGGTGGAGGTCTGACCATAAGGTGGAGGTCACAACATAAGGTGGAGGTCACACCATAAGGTGGAGGTCACACCATAAGGTGGAGGTCTGACCATAAGGTGGAGGTCACACCATAAGGTGGAGGTCACACCATAAGGTGGAGGTCACACCATAAGGTGGAGGTCTGACCATAAGGTGGAGGTCACAACATAAGGTGGAGGTCACACCATAAGGTGGAGGTCACACCATAAGGTGGAGGTCACATCATGGAGGTCAGGTGGAGGTCACACCATAAGGTGGAGGTCACACCATAAGGTGGAGGTCACACCATAAGGTGGAGGTCACACCATAAGGTGGAGGTCACACCATAAGGTGGAGGTCACACCATAAGGTGGAGGTCACAACATCACAGGTCACATCATAAGGTGGAGGTCACATCATAAGGTGGAGGTCACACCATAAGGTGGAGGTCACACCATAAGGTGGAGGTCACACCATAAGGTGGAGGTCACACCATAAGGTGGAGGTCACACCATAAGGTGGAGGTCACACCATAAGGTGGAGGTCACACCATAAGGTGGAGGTCACACCATAAGGTGGAGGTCACATCATAAGGTGGAGGTCTGACCATAAGGTGGAGGTCACACCATAAGGTGGAGGTCACACCATAAGGTGGAGGTCACACCATAAGGTGGAGGTCACACCATAAGGTGGAGGTCACACCATAAGGTGGAGGTCACACCATAAGGTGGAGGTCACATCATAAGGTGGAGGTCACATCATAAGGTGGAGGTCACATCATAAGGTGGAGGTCACATCATAAGGTGGAGGTCTGACCATAAGGTGGAGGTCACATCATAAGGTGGAGGTCACACCATAAGGTGGAGGTCTGACCATAAGGTGGAGATCACAACATAAGGTGGAGGTCACACCATAAGGTGGAGGTCTGACCATAAGGTGGAGGTCACATCATAAGGTGGAGGTCACACCATAAGGTGGAGGTCACACCATAAGGTGGAGGTCACACCATAAGGTGGAGGTCACATCATAAGGTGGAGGTCACACCATAAGGTGGAGGTCACACCATAAGGTGGAGGTCTGACCATAAGGTGGAGGTCACACCATAAGGTGGAGGTCACAACATAAGGTGGAGGTCACACCATAAGGTGGAGGTCATATAAGGTGGAGGTCTGACCATAAGGTGGAGGTCACACCATAAGGTGGAGGTCACATAAGGTGGAGGTCACATAAGGTGGAGGTCACACCATAAGGTGGAGGTCACAACATAAGGTGGAGGTCACACCATAAGGTGGAGGTCACATCATAAGGTGGAGGTCACACCATAAGGTGGAGGTCACATCATAAGGTGGAGGTCACATCATAAGGTGGAGGTCACATCATAAGGTGGAGGTCACACCATAAGGTGGAGGTCACACCATAAGGTGGAGGTCACACCATAAGGTGGAGGTCACACCATAAGGTGGAGGTCACACCATAAGGTGGAGGTCACATCATAAGGTGGAGGTCACACCATAAGGTGGAGGTCACACCATAAGGTGGAGGTCACACCATAAGGTGGAGGTCACACCATAAGGTGGAGGTCACACCATAAGGTGGAGGTCACATCATAAGGTGGAGGTCACACCATAAGGTGGAGGTCACACCATAAGGTGGAGGTCACACCATAAGGTGGAGGTCACACCATAAGGTGGAGGTCACACCATAAGGTGGAGGTCACACCATAAGGTGGAGGTCACACCATAAGGTGGAGGTCACACCATAAGGTGGAGGTCTGACCATAAGGTGGAGGTCTGACCATAAGGTGGAGGTCACACCATAAGGTGGAGGTCACACCATAAGGTGGAGGTCTGACCATAAGGTGGAGGTCACACCATAAGGTGGAGGTCTGACCATAAGGTGGAGGTCACACCATAAGGTGGAGGTCACATCATAAGGTGGAGGTCACACCATAAGGTGGAGGTCTGACCATAAGGTGGAGGTCACAACATAAGGTGGAGGTCACACCATAAGGTGGAGGTCTGACCATAAGGTGGAGGTCACACCATAAGGTGGAGGTCTGACCATAAGGTGGAGGTCACACCATAAGGTGGAGGTCTGACCATAAGGTGGAGGTCACACCATAAGGTGGAGGTCACATCATAAGGTGGAGGTCACACCATAAGGTGGAGGTCTGACCATAAGGTGGAGGTCTGACCATAAGGTGGAGGTCACATCATAAGGTGGAGGTCTGACCATAAGGTGGAGGTCACACCATAAGGTGGAGGTCACATCATAAGGTGGAGGTCACACCATAAGGTGGAGGTCACATCATAAGGTGGAGGTCATACCATAAGGTGTAGGTGGAGGTCACACCATAAGGTGGAGGTCACAACATAAGGTGGAGGTCACACCATAAGGTGGAGGTCACATCATAAGGTGGAGGTCACATCATAAGGTGGAGGTCACACCATAAGGTGGAGATCACAACATAAGGTGGAGGTCACACCATAAGGTGGAGGTCACACCATAAGGTGGAGGTCACAACATAAGGTGGAGGTCACACCATAAGGTGGAGATCACAACATAAGGTGGAGGTCACACCATAAGGTGGAGATCACATCATAAGGTGGAGGTCTGACCATAAGGTGGAGGTCACATCATAAGGTGGAGGTCACACCATAAGGTGGAGGTCACACCATAAGGTGGAGATCACACCATAAGGTGTAGGTCACACCATAAGGTGGAGGTCACATCATAAGGTGGAGATCACAACATAAGGTGGAGGTCACATCATAAGGTGGAGGTCACACCATAAGGTGGAGGTCACATCATAAGGTGGAGGTCTGACCATAAGGTGGAGGTCACATCATAAGGTGGAGGTCATACCATAAGGTGGAGGTCTGACCATAAGGTGGAGATCACAACATAAGGTGGAGGTCACCCATAAGGTGGAGGTCTGACCATAAGGTGGAGGTCACACCATAAGGTGGAGGTCACACCATAAGGTGGAGGTCACACCATAAGGTGGAGGTCACACCATAAGGTGGAGGTCAGGTCTGACCATAAGGTGGAGGTCACACCATAAGGTGGAGGTCTGACCATAAGGTGGAGGTCACACCATAAGGTGGAGGTCACCATAAGGTGGAGGTCACACCATAAGGTGGAGGTCACACCATAAGGTGGAGGTCTGACCATAAGGTGGAGGTCACACCATAAGGTGGAGGTCTGACCATAAGGTGGAGGTCACACCATAAGGTGGAGGTCACACCATAAGGTGGAGGTCACACCATAAGGTGGAGGTCTGACCATAAGGTGGAGGTCACACCATAAGGTGGAGGTCACACCATAAGGTGGAGGTCACATCATAAGGTGGAGGTCACATCATAAGGTGGAGGTCACACCATAAGGTGGAGGTCACATCATAAGGTGGAGGTCACACCATAAGGTGGAGGTCACACCATAAGGTGGAGGTCACACCATAAGGTGGAGGTCACACCATAAGGTGGAGGTCACATCATAAGGTGGAGGTCACATCATAAGGTGGAGGTCACACCATAAGGTGGAGGTCACAACATAAGGTGGAGGTCATACCATAAGGTGGAGGTCTGACCATAAGGTGGAGGTCACACCATAAGGTGGAGGTCACATCATAAGGTGGAGGTCACACCATAAGGTGGAGGTCACACCATAAGGTGGAGGTCACACCATAAGGTGGAGGTCATGACCATAAGGTGGAGGTCTGACCATAAGGTGGAGGTCACACCATAAGGTGGAGGTCACACATAAGGTGGAGGTCACAACATAAGGTGGAGGTCATACCATAAGGTGGAGGTCTGACCATAAGGTGGAGGTCACACCATAAGGTGGAGGTCACATCATAAGGTGGAGGTCACATCATAAGGTGGAGGTCACACCATAAGGTGGAGGTCACAACATAAGGTGGAGGTCACACCATAAGGTGGAGGTCACACCATAAGGTGGAGGTCACATCATAAGGTGGAGGTCACATCATAAGGTGGAGGTCACACCATAAGGTGGAGGTCACACCATAAGGTGGAGGTCACATCATAAGGTGGAGGTCACACCATAAGGTGGAGGTCTGACCATAAGGTGGAGGTCACACCATAAGGTGGAGGTCACACCATAAGGTGGAGGTCACAACATAAGGTGGAGGTCACACCATAAGGTGGAGGTCACACATAAGGTGGAGGTCACATCATAAGGTGGAGGTCTGACCATAAGGTGGAGATCACAACATAAGGTGGAGGTCACACCATAAGGTGGAGGTCACACCATAAGGTGGAGGTCACATCATAAGGTGGAGGTCACACCATAAGGTGGAGATCACACCATAAGGTGGAGGTCACACCATAAGGTGGAGGTCACACCATAAGGTGGAGGTCACACCATAAGGTGGAGGTCACAACATAAGGTGGAGGTCACACCATAAGGTGGAGGTCACATCATAAGGTGGAGGTCACACCATAAGGTGGAGGTCACACCATAAGGTGGAGGTCACATCATAAGGTGGAGGTCACACCATAAGGTGGAGGTCACACCATAAGGTGGAGGTCACACCATAAGGTGGAGGTCACACCATAAGGTGGAGGTCACACCATAAGGTGGAGGTCACACCATAAGGTGGAAGTCACACCATAAGGTGGAGGTCACATCATAAGGTGGAGGTCACACCATAAGGTGGAGGTCACAAATGACTTAAATGTAATGTGGAGGTCACACCATAAGGTGGAGGTCACAACATAAGGTGGAGATCACACCATAAGGTGGAGGTCTGACCATAAGGTGGAGGTCTGACCATAAGGTGGAGGTCACACCATAAGGTGGAGGTCTGACCATAAGGTGGAGGACACACCATAAGGTGGAGGTCACAACATAAGGTGGAGGTCACACCATAAGGTGGAGGTCACATCATAAGGTGGAGATCACACCATAAGGTGGAGGTCACACCATAAGGTGGAGGTCACACCATAAGGTGGAGGTCACACCATAAGGTGGAGATCACATCATAAGGTGGAGGTCTGACCATAAGGTGGAGGTCACACCATAAGGTGTAGGTCACACCATAAGGTGGAGGTCACACCATAAGGTGGAGGTCACATCATAAGGTGGAGGTCACACCATAAGGTGGAGGTCACACCATAAGGTGGAGGTCTGACCATAAGGTGGAGGTCACACCATAAGGTGGTCACATCATAAGGTGGAGGTCACACCATAAGGTGGAGGTCACACCATAAGGTGGAGGTCACAACATAAGGTGGAGGTCACATCATAAGGTGGAGGTCACATCATAAGGTGGAGGTCACACCATAAGGTGGAGGTCACATCATAAGGTGGAGGTCACATCATAAGGTGGAGGTCACATCATAAGGTGGAGGTCACATCATAAGGTGGAGGTCACACCATAAGGTGGAGGTCTGACCATAAGGTGGAGGTCACACCATAAGGTGGAGGTCACACCATAAGGTGGAGGTCACACCATAAGGTGGAGGTCACACCATAAGGTGGAGGTCACATCATAAGGTGGAGGTCACATCATAAGGTGGAGGTCACATCATAAGGTGGAGGTCACACCATAAGGTGGAGGTCTGACCATAAGGTGGAGGTCACACCATAAGGTGGAGGTCACAACATAAGGTGGAGGTCACATCATAAGGTGGAGGTCACATCATAAGGTGGAGGTCACACCATAAGGTGGAGGTCACATCATAAGGTGGAGGTCACACCATAAGGTGGAGGTCACATCATAAGGTGGAGGTCACATCATAAGGTGGAGGTCTGACCATAAGGTGGAGATCACAACATAAGGTGGAGGTCACAACATAAGGTGGAGGTCACATCATAAGGTGGAGGTCACATCATAAGGTGGAGGTCACATCATAAGGTGGAGGTCACATCATAAGGTGGAGGTCTGACCATAAGGTGGAGATCACAACATAAGGTGGAGGTCACACCATAAGGTGGAGGTCACACCATAAGGTGTAGGTCACATCATAAGGTGGAGGTCTGACCATAAGGTGGAGGTCACATCATAAGGTGTAGGTCACATCATAAGGTGGAGGTCACATCATAAGGTGTAGGTCACATCATAAGGTGGAGGTCTGACCATAAGGTGGAGATCACAACATAAGGTGGAGGTCTGACCATAAGGTGGAGATCACAACATAAGGTGGAGGTCACACCATAAGGTGGAGGTCACACCATAAGGTGTAGGTCACATCATAAGGTGGAGGTCTGACCATAAGGTGGAGGTCACATCATAAGGTGTAGGTCACATCATAAGGTGTAGGTCACATCATAAGGTGTAGGTCACATCATAAGGTGGAGGTCACATCATAAGGTGTAGGTCACAACATAAGGTGGAGGTCACACCATAAGGTGGAGGTCACATCATAAGGTGTAGGTCACATCATAAGGTGGAGGTCTGACCATAAGGTGGAGATCACAACATAAGGTGGAGGTCACACCATAAGGTGGAGGTCACATCATAAGGTGGAGGTCACATCATAAGGTGGAGGTCACACCATAAGGTGGAGATCACAACATAAGGTGGAGGTCACACCATAAGGTGTAGGTCACATCATAAGGTGGAGGTCTGACCATAAGGTGGAGATCACAACATAAGGTGGAGGTCACACCATAAGGTGGAGGTCACATCATAAGGTGGAGGTCACATCATAAGGTGGAGGTCACATCATAAGGTGGAGGTCACACCATAAGGTGGAGGTCACATCATAAGGTGGAGGTCACACCATAAGGTGGAGATCACAACATAAGGTGGAGGTCACACCATAAGGTGGAGGTCACACCATAAGGTGGAGGTCACACCATAAGGTGGAGGTCACATCATAAGGTGGAGGTCACATCATAAGGTGGAGGTCACATCATAAGGTGGAGGTCACACCATAAGGTGGAGGTCACATCATAAGGTGGAGGTCACACCATAAGGTGGAGGTCACACCATAAGGTGGAGGTCACATCATAAGGTGGAGGTCACACCATAAGGTGGAGGTCTGACCATAAGGTGGAGGTCACATCATAAGGTGGAGGTCACATCATAAGGTGGAGGTCACACCATAAGGTGGAGGTCACATCATAAGGTGGAGGTCACACCATAAGGTGGAGGTCACATCATAAGGTGGAGGTCACACCATAAGGTGGAGGTCACACCATAAGGTGGAGGTCACACCATAAGGTGGAGGTCACATCATAAGGTGGAGGTCACATCATAAGGTGGAGGTCTGACCATAAGGTGGAGATCACAACATAAGGTGGAGGTCACAACATAAGGTGGAGGTCACATCATAAGGTGGAGGTCACACCATAAGGTGGAGGTCACATCATAAGGTGGAGGTCTGACCATAAGGTGGAGGTCACATCATAAGGTGGAGGTCACACCATAAGGTGGAGGTCACACCATAAGGTGGAGGTCACACCATAAGGTGGAGGTCACAACATAAGGTGGAGGTCACATCATAAGGTGGAGGTCACATCATAAGGTGGAGGTCACACCATAAGGTGGAGGTCACATCATAAGGTGGAGGTCACATCATAAGGTGGAGGTCACATCATAAGGTGGAGGTCACATCATAAGGTGGAGGTCACACCATAAGGTGGAGGTCTGACCATAAGGTGGAGATCACAACATAAGGTGGAGGTCACACCATAAGGTGGAGGTCTGACCATAAGGTGGAGGTCACATCATAAGGTGGAGATCACAACATAAGGTGGAGGTCACACCATAAGGTGGAGGTCACACCATAAGGTGGAGATCACATCATAAGGTGGAGGTCACACCATAAGGTGGAGGTCACACCATAAGGTGGAGGTCTGACCATAAGGTGGAGGTCACACCATAAGGTGGAGGTCACAACATAAGGTGGAGGTCACACCATAAGGTGGAGGTCACACCATAAGGTGGAGGTCTGACCATAAGGTGGAGGTCACACCATAAGGTGGAGGTCACACCATAAGGTGGAGGTCACAACATAAGGTGGAGGTCACACCATAAGGTGGAGGTCACACCATAAGGTGGAGGTCTGACCATAAGGTGGAGGTCACACCATAAGGTGGAGGTCACACCATAAGGTGGAGGTCACATCATAAGGTGGAGGTCACATCATAAGGTGGAGATCACACCATAAGGTGGAGGTCACACCATAAGGTGGAGGTCACACCATAAGGTGGAGGTCACACCATAAGGTGGAGGTCACACCATAAGGTGGAGGTCACACCATAAGGTGGAGGTCACATCATAAGGTGGAGGTCACACCATAAGGTGGAGGTCACAACATAAGGTGGAGGTCATACCATAAGGTGGAGGTCTGACCATAAGGTGGAGGTCACACCATAAGGTGGAGGTCACATCATAAGGTGGAGGTCACACCATAAGGTGGAGGTCACACCATAAGGTGGAGGTCACAACATAAGGTGGAGGTCATACCATAAGGTGGAGGTCTGACCATAAGGTGGAGGTCACACCATAAGGTGGAGGTCACACCATAAGGTGGAGGTCACAACATAAGGTGGAGGTCATACCATAAGGTGGAGGTCTGACCATAAGGTGGAGGTCACACCATAAGGTGGAGGTCACATCATAAGGTGGAGGTCACATCATAAGGTGGAGGTCACACCATAAGGTGGAGGTCACAACATAAGGTGGAGGTCACACCATAAGGTGGAGGTCACAACATAAGGTGGAGGTCACATCATAAGGTGGAGGTCACATCATAAGGTGGAGGTCACACCATAAGGTGGAGGTCACACCATAAGGTGGAGGTCACATCATAAGGTGGAGGTCACACCATAAGGTGGAGGTCTGACCATAAGGTGGAGGTCACACCATAAGGTGGAGGTCACACCATAAGGTGGAGGTCACAACATAAGGTGGAGGTCACATCATAAGGTGGAGGTCACATCATAAGGTGGAGGTCACATCATAAGGTGGAGGTCTGACCATAAGGTGGAGATCACAACATAAGGTGGAGGTCACACCATAAGGTGGAGGTCACACCATAAGGTGGAGGTCACATCATAAGGTGGAGGTCACACCATAAGGTGGAGATCACACCATAAGGTGGAGGTCACACCATAAGGTGGAGGTCACACCATAAGGTGGAGGTCACACCATAAGGTGGAGATCACAACATAAGGTGGAGGTCACACCATAAGGTGGAGGTCACATCATAAGGTGGAGGTCACATCATAAGGTGGAGGTCACACCATAAGGTGTAGGTGGAGGTCACATCATAAGGTGGAGGTCACACCATAAGGTGGAGGTCACACCATAAGGTGGAGGTCACACCATAAGGTGGAGGTCACACCATAAGGTGGAGGTCACACCATAAGGTGGAGGTCACACCATAAGGTGGAAGTCACACCATAAGGTGGAGGTCACATCATAAGGTGGAGGTCACACCATAAGGTGTAGGTGGAGGTCTGCTAAATGACTTAAATGTAATGTAAATGTGTAGGTCACACCATAAGGTGGAGGTCACAACATAAGGTGGAGGTCACATCATAAGGTGGAGGTCTGACCATAAGGTGGAGGTCTGACCATAAGGTGGAGGTCACACCATAAGGTGGAGGTCTGACCATAAGGTGGAGGTCACACCATAAGGTGGAGGTCACACCATAAGGTGGAGGTCACACCATAAGGTGGAGGTCACATCATAAGGTGGAGGTCACACCATAAGGTGGAGGTCACACCATAAGGTGGAGGTCTGACCATAAGGTGGAGGTCACACCATAAGGTGGAGATCACATCATAAGGTGGAGGTCTGACCATAAGGTGGAGGTCACACCATAAGGTGTAGGTCACACCATAAGGTGGAGGTCACACCATAAGGTGGAGGTCACATCATAAGGTGGAGGTCACACCATAAGGTGGAGGTCACACCATAAGGTGGAGGTCTGACCATAAGGTGGAGGTCACACCATAAGGTGGTCACATCATAAGGTGGAGGTCACACCATAAGGTGGAGGTCACACCATAAGGTGGAGGTCACAACATAAGGTGGAGGTCACATCATAAGGTGGAGGTCACATCATAAGGTGGAGGTCACACCATAAGGTGGAGGTCACATCATAAGGTGGAGGTCACACCATAAGGTGGAGGTCACATCATAAGGTGGAGGTCACACCATAAGGTGGAGGTCACACCATAAGGTGGAGGTCTGACCATAAGGTGGAGGTCACACCATAAGGTGGAGGTCACACCATAAGGTGGAGGTCACACCATAAGGTGGAGGTCACACCATAAGGTGGAGGTCACATCATAAGGTGGAGGTCACATCATAAGGTGGAGGTCACATCATAAGGTGGAGGTCACACCATAAGGTGGAGGTCTGACCATAAGGTGGAGGTCACACCATAAGGTGGAGGTCTGACCATAAGGTGGAGGACACACCATAAGGTGGAGGACACACCATAAGGTGGAGGTCACACCATAAGGTGGAGGTCACATCATAAGGTGGAGGTCACACCATAGGTGGAGGTCACATCATAAGGTGGAGGTCACATCATAAGGTGGAGGTCTGACCATAAGGTGGAGATCACAACATAAGGTGGAGGTCACAACATAAGGTGGAGGTCACATCATAAGGTGGAGGTCACATCATAAGGTGGAGGTCACATCATAAGGTGGAGGTCACATCATAAGGTGGAGGTCTGACCATAAGGTGGAGATCACAACATAAGGTGGAGGTCACACCATAAGGTGGAGGTCACACCATAAGGTGTAGGTCACATCATAAGGTGGAGGTCTGACCATAAGGTGGAGGTCACATCATAAGGTGTAGGTCACATCATAAGGTGGAGGTCACATCATAAGGTGTAGGTCACATCATAAGGTGGAGGTCTGACCATAAGGTGGAGATCACAACATAAGGTGGAGGTCTGACCATAAGGTGGAGATCACAACATAAGGTGGAGGTCACACCATAAGGTGGAGGTCACACCATAAGGTGTAGGTCACATCATAAGGTGGAGGTCACCATAAGGTGGAGGTCACATCATAAGGTGTAGGTCACATCATAAGGTGGAGGTCACATCATAAGGTGTAGGTCACATCATAAGGTGGAGGTCACATCATAAGGTGTAGGTCACAACATAAGGTGGAGGTCACACCATAAGGTGGAGGTCACATCATAAGGTGTAGGTCACATCATAAGGTGGAGGTCTGACCATAAGGTGGAGATCACAACATAAGGTGGAGGTCACACCATAAGGTGGAGGTCACATCATAAGGTGGAGGTCACATCATAAGGTGGAGGTCACACCATAAGGTGGAGATCACAACATAAGGTGGAGGTCACACCATAAGGTGCCAGGTCACATCATAAGGTGGAGGTCTGACCATAAGGTGGAGATCACAACATAAGGTGGAGGTCACACCATAAGGTGGAGGTCACATCATAAGGTGGAGGTCACATCATAAGGTGGAGGTCACATCATAAGGTGGAGGTCACACCATAAGGTGGAGGTCACATCATAAGGTGGAGGTCACACCATAAGGTGGAGATCACAACATAAGGTGGAGGTCACACCATAAGGTGGAGGTCACACCATAAGGTGGAGGTCACACCATAAGGTGGAGGTCACATCATAAGGTGGAGGTCACATCATAAGGTGGAGGTCACATCATAAGGTGGAGGTCACACCATAAGGTGGAGGTCACATCATAAGGTGGAGGTCACACCATAAGGTGGAGGTCACACCATAAGGTGGAGGTCATCATAAGGTGGAGGTCACACCATAAGGTGGAGGTCTGACCATAAGGTGGAGGTCACATCATAAGGTGGAGGTCACATCATAAGGTGGAGGTCACACCATAAGGTGGAGGTCACATCATAAGGTGGAGGTCACACCATAAGGTGGAGGTCACATCATAGAGGTGGAGGTCACACCATAAGGTGGAGGTCACACCATAAGGTGGAGGTCACACCATAAGGTGGAGGTCACATCATAAGGTGGAGGTCACATCATAAGGTGGAGGTCTGACCATAAGGTGGAGATCACAACATAAGGTGGAGGTCACAACATAAGGTGGAGGTCACATCATAAGGTGGAGGTCACACCATAAGGTGGAGGTCACATCATAAGGTGGAGGTCACACCATAAGGTGGAGGTCACATCATAAGGTGGAGGTCACATCATAAGGTGGAGGTCTGACCATAAGGTGGAGATCACAACATAAGGTGGAGGTCACATCATAAGGTGGAGGTCACATCATAAGGTGGAGGTCACACCATAAGGTGGAGGTCACACCATAAGGTGGAGGTCACACCATAAGGTGGAGGTCACATCATAAGGTGGAGGTCACATCATAAGGTGGAGGTCACAACATAAGGTGGAGGTCTGACCATAAGGTGGAGGTCACATCATAAGGTGGAGGTCTGACCATAAGGTGGAGGTCACACCATAAGGTGGAGGTCACATCATAAGGTGGAGGTCTGACCATAAGGTGGAGATCACAACATAAGGTGGAGGTCACATCATAAGGTGGAGGTCACATCATAAGGTGGAGGTCACACCATAAGGTGGAGGTCACACCATAAGGTGGAGGTCACACCATAAGGTGGAGGTCACATCATAAGGTGGAGTTCACATCATAAGGTGGAGGTCACACCATAAGGTGGAGATCACACCATAAGGTGGAGGTCACATCATAAGGTGGAGGTCACACCATAAGGTGGAGGTCACATCATAAGGTGGAGGTCACATCATAAGGTGGAGGTCACACCATAAGGTGGAGATCACACCATAAGGTGGAGGTCACATCATAAGGTGGAGGTCTGACCATAAGGTGGAGGTCACAACATAAGGTGGAGATCACACCATAAGGTGGAGGTCACACCATAAGGTGGAGGTCACATCATAAGGTGGAGGTCACACCATAAGGTGGAGGTCACAACATAAGGTGGAGGTCACATCATAAGGTGGAGGTCACATCATAAGGTGGAGGTCACATCATAAGGTGGAGGTCTGACCATAAGGTGGAGAACACACCATAAGGTGGAGGTCACATCATAAGGTGGAGGTCTGACCATAAGGTGGAGATCACAACATAAGGTGGAGGTCACATCATAAGGTGGAGGTCACATCATAAGGTGGAGGTCACACCATAAGGTGGAGGTCACACCATAAGGTGGAGGTCACACCATAAGGTGGAGGTCACACCATAAGGTGGAGGTCACACCATAAGGTGGAGGTCACACCATAAGGTGTAGGTCACATCATAAGGTGGAGGTCTGACCATAAGGTGGAGATCACAACATAAGGTGGAGGTCACACCATAAGGTGGAGGTCACACCATAAGGTGGAGGTCACACCATAAGAGGTCACATAAGGTGTAGGTCACACATAAGGTGGAGGTCTGACCATAAGGTGGAGGTCACAGGCATAAGGTGGAGGTCACATCATAAGGTGGAGGTCACACCATAAGGTGGAGGTCTGACCATAAGGTGGAGGTCTGACCCATAAGGTGGAGATCACATCATAAGGTGGAGGTCACACCATAAGGTGGAGGTCACATCATAAGGTGGAGGTCACACCATAAGGTGGAGGTCACACCATAAGGTGGAGGTCTGACCATAAGGTGGAGGTCACACCACATAAGGTGGAGGTCACACCATAAGGTGGAGGTCTGACCATAAGGTGGAGGTCACACCATAAGGTGGAGGTCACACCATAAGGTGGAGGTCACACTATAAGGTGGAGGTCTGACCATAAGGTGGAGGTCACAACATAAGGTGGAGGTCTGACCATAAGGTGGAGGTCACACCATAAGGTGGAGGTCACACCATAAGAGGTCACACATAAGGTGGAGGTCACAACATAAGGTGGAGGTCACACCATAAGGTGGAGGTCACACCATAAGGTGGAGGTCACAACATAAGGTGGAGGTCACACCATAAGGTGGAGGTCACACTATAAGGTGGAGGTCACACCATAAGGTGGAGGTCACACCATAAGGTGGAGGTCACACCATAAGGTGGAGATCACACCATAAGGTGGAGGTCTGACCATAAGGTGGAGGTCTGACCATAAGGTGGAGGTCACACCATAAGGTGGAGGTCTGACCATAAGGTGGAGGTCACACCATAAGGTGGAGGTCTGACCATAAGGTGGAGGTCTGACCATAAGGTGGAGGTCACACCATAAGGTGGAGGTCTGACCATAAGGTTTGATCTTGGGTATATGAGATCCTGTTGTTCTTTCGTTGGGGGCAGAACTCAGGAGAGACAGCAGTTGTATATGTGATGTTTGATCTTTGACTTCTGTCTACAGCTGTAATTTGATCAAAATGGTTATTATTTATAAGTGCACGTTTTGATTGTTTCTTATTTGTTAAGTTAAAAACGGAGCCCAGAAAAGTGGAACCAACAACCCAGGTGAGCAGTAAGTCACAGTAGAGACAACTCTTTTACAGAGCAACTAGGGTTTATGTGCACTGCTCAATATGTTTTAACCTAATCAGTTCGGGATTCGAACCAGCGACCTTCCGGTTACTGGTCCGCTAGGCTACATACCTCCCCTAGACAAGACAACACTGCCCTCTAGCCCTGGCTACATGCCTCCTCCAGACAAGACAACACTCCCCTCTAGCCCTGAGCTATGGCTACATACCTCCCCCAGACAAGACAACACTCCCCTCTAGCCCTGAGTTATGGCTACATACCTCCCCTAGACAAGACAACACTCCCCTCTAGCCCTGAGTTATGGCTACATACCTCCCCTAGACAAGACAACACTCCCCTCTAGCCCTGAGTTATGGCTACATGCCTCCTCCAGACAAGACAACACTCCCCTCTAGCCCTGGCTACATGCCTCCCCCAGACAAGACAACACTCCCCTCTAGCCCTGAGTTATGGCTACATGCCTCCCCTAGACAAGACAACACTCCCCTCTAGCCCTGAGCTATGGCTACATGCCTCCTCCAGACAAGACAACACTCCCCTCTAGCCCTGAGTTATGGCTACATACCTCCCCTAGACAAGACAACACTCCCCTCTAGCCCTGAGTTATGGCTACATGCCTCCTCCAGACAAGACAACACTCCCCTCTAGCCCTGAGTTATGGCTACATGCCTCCTCCAGACAAGACAACAC
>NW_026290784.1:172500-200000 GCF_023373465.1 Oncorhynchus keta | reverse complement strand
TCTCTCCTCTGTCCCTCTCTCTCTCTCCTCTGTGTCCCTCTCTCTCTCTCTCCTCTGTGTCCCTCGCTCTCTCTCTCTCTCTCCTCTGTGTCCCTCGCTCTCTCTCTCCTCTGTCCCTCTCTCTCTCTCCTCTGTGTCCCTCTCTCTCTCTCTCCTCTGTGTCCCTCTCTCTCTCTCTCTCCTCTGTGTCCCTCGCTCTCTCTCTCCTCTGTCCCTCTCTCTCTCTCCTCTGTGTCCCTCTCTCTCTCTCTCCTCTGTGTCCCTCTCTCTCTCTCTCCTCTGTGTCCTCGCTCTCTCTCTCTCTCTCCTCTGTGTCTCCTCGTCTCTCTCTCTCTCCTCTGTCCCTCTCTCTCTCTCCTCTGTGTCCCTCTCTCTCTCTCTCTCCTCTGTGTCCCTCGCTCTCTCTCTCTCCTCTGTGTCCCTCTCTCTCTCTCTCCTCTGTGTCCCTCTCTCTCTCTCTCCTCTGTGTCCCTCTCTCTCTCTCTCTCCTCTGTGTCCTCGCTCTCTCTCTCCTCTGTGTCCCTCTCTCTCTCTCTCCTCTGTGTCCCTCGCTCTCTCTCTCCTCTGTGTCCCTCGCTCTCTCTCTCCTCTGTGTCCCTCGCTCTCTCTCTCCTCTGTGTCCCTCGCTCTCTCTCTCCTCTGTGTCCCTCGCTCTCTCTCTCCTCTGTGTCCCTCGCTCTCTCTGTCTCCTCTGTGTCCCTCGCTCTCTCTCTCCTCTGTCCCTCTCTCTCTCTCCTCTGTGTCCCTCGCTCTCTCTCTCTCCTCTGTGTCCCTCGCTCTCTCTCTCTCCTCTGTCCCGCTCTCTCTCTCCTCTGTGTCCCTCGCTCTCTCTCTCCTCTGTGTCCCTCGCTCTCTCTCTCCTCTGTGTCCCTCGCTCTCTCTCTCCTCTGTGTCCCTCGCTCTCTCTCCTCTGTGTCCCTCGCTCTCTCTCTCCTCTGTGTCCCTCTCTCTCTCTCTCCTCTGTGTCCCTCGCTCTCTCTCTCCTCTGTGTCCCTCGCTCTCTCTCTCCTCTGTGTCCCTCGCTCTCTCTCTCCTCTGTGTCCCTCGCTCTCTCTCTCCTCTGTGTCCCTCGCTCTCTCTCTCCCCTGTGTCCCTCGCGCTCTCTCTCCTCTGTGTCCCTCGCGCTCTCTCTCCTCTGTGTCCCTCGCGCTCTCTCTCCTCTGTGTCCCTCGCTCTCTCTCTCTCCTCTGTGTCCCTCGCGCTCTCTCTCCTCTGTGTCCCTCGCTCTCTCTCTCTCCTCTGTGTCCCTCGCTCTCTCTCTCTCCTCTGTGTCCCTCGCTCTCTGTCTCTCCCCCCATAGCCCACCATGTTGAAGAAGACTCTCCAGTGTCTAGAAGGGATCCACCTGTCCCAGTCTGGTTCTCTGTTGATGCTCTACGTGGACAAACTGCTGAACACTCCTTTCAGAGTCCTGGCTCGTATGGTTGATACTCTGGCCTGCAGGAGGGTGGAAATGCTGCTGGCTGAGACACTACAGGTAGATATGGATATGGAACCAGCTGAACATGTTCTCTGTGCCTCTATAGAACAGTTTAGTCCAGCTGAACATGTTCTCTGTTCTTCTATAGAACAGTTTAGTCCAGCTGAACATGTTCTCTCTATGTTCCTCTATAGAACAGTTTAGTCCAGCTGAACATGTTCTCTCTGTTCCTCTATAGAACAGTTTAGTCCAGCTGAACATGTTCTCTCTCTGTTCCTCTATAGAACAGTTTAGTCCAGCTGAACATGTTCTCTCTCTGTTCCTCTATAGAACAGTTTAGTCCAGCTGAACATGTTCTCTCTCTGTTCCTCTATAGACCAGTTTAGTCCAGCTGAACATGTTCTCTCTCTGTTCCTCTATAGAACAGTTTAGTCCAGCTGAACATGTTCTCTCTCTCTGTTCCTCTGTAGAACAGTTTAGTCCAGCTGCCTGTGGAGGAACTGGACAGAATCCAGGAATACCTTCAGATCAGTGGACTTGCTCAACGGTAACAATACTCCTCCCTCCTCCTCTCCTCTCTTCTCTTCTTCTCTCTCTTCTCCTCCCCTCCTCTTCTCTCCTTTTCTCTTCTCACTCTTCTATTCTCCTTCTATCCTCTCCTCCTCCTCTCCTCTCTTCTTCTCTCTCTTCTCGTCCCCTCCTATTTTCTCCTTTTCTCCTCTCCTCTCCTCCTTCTCCTCTCCTCTCCTCTCCTCTCCTCTCCTCTCCTCTCCTCTCTTCTCTTCTCTTCTCTTCTCTTCTCTTCTCTTCTCTTCTCTTCTCTTCTCTTCTCTTCTCCCCTCCTCTCAGGGGTGTCCTGTATATATAGAGTATGAAGGGGTGTCCTCATTCTGCTGTATATATAGTGTATGAAGGGGTGTCCTCATTCTGCTGTATATATAGTGTATGAAGGGGTGTCCTGTATATATAGAGTATGAAGGGGTGTCCTGTATATATATAGAGTATGAAGGGGTGTCCTGTATATATAGAGTATGAAGGGGTGTCCTGTATATATAGAGTATGAAGGGGTGTCCTCATTCTGCTGTATATATAGTGTATGAAGGGGTGTCCTGTATATATAGAGTATGAAGGGGTGTCCTGTATATATAGTGTATGAAGGGGTGTCCTCATTCTGCTGTATATATAGTGTATGAAGGGGTCTCCTGTATATATAGAGTATGAAGGGGTGTCCTGTATATATATAGAGTATGAAGGGGTGTCCTGTATATATAGTGTATGAAGGGGTGTCCTCATTCTGCTGTATATATAGTGTATGAAGGGGTGTCCTGTATATATAGAGTATGAAGGGGTGTCCTGTATATATATAGAGTATGAAGGGGTGTCCTGTATATATAGTGTATGAAGGGGTGTCCTCATTCTGCTGTATATATAGTGTATGAAGGGGTGTCCTGTATATATAGAGTATGAAGGGGTGTCCTGTATATATATAGAGTATGAAGGGGTGTCCTGTATATATAGAGTATGAAGGGGTGTCCTGTATATATAGAGTATGAAGGGGTGTCCTGTATATATAGAGTATGAAGGGGTGTCCTGTATATATATAGAGTATGAAGGGGTGTCCTGTATATATAGAGTATGAAGGGGTGTCCTGTATATATAGAGTATGAAGGGGTGTGCTGTATATATAGAGTATGAAGGGGTGTCCTGTATATATAGAGTATGAAGGGGTGTCCTGTATATATAGTGGATGAAGGGGTGTCCTGTATATATAGAGTATGAAGGGGTGTCCTGTATATATAGAGTATGAAGGGGTGTCCTGTATATATAGAGTATGAAGGGGTGTCCTGTATATATATAGAGTATGAAGGGGTGTCCTGTATATATATAGTGTATGAAGGGGTGTCCTGTATATATAGAGTATGAAGGGGTGTCCTGTATATATATAGTGTATGAAGGGGTGTCCTGTATATATAGAGTATGAAGGGGTGTCCTGTATATATAGAGTATGAAGGGGTGTCCTGTATATATAGAGTATGAAGGGGTGTCCTGTATATATAGAGTATGAAGGGGTGTCCTGTATATATAGAGTATGAAGGGGTGTCCTGTATATATAGAGTATGAAGGGGTGTCCTGTATATATATAGAGTATGAAGGGGTGTCCTGTATATATATAGTGTATGAAGGGGTGTCCTGTATATATAGAGTATGAAGGGGTGTCCTGTGTATATATATAGTGTATGAAGGGGTGTCCTGTATATATAGAGTATAAAGGGGTGTCCTGTATATATAGAGTATGAAGGGGTGTCCTGTATATATAGAGTATGAAGGGGTGTCCTGTATATATAGTGTATGAAGGGGTGTCCTGTATATATAGTGTATGAAGGGGTGTCCTGTATATATAGAGTATGAAGGGGTGTCCTGTATATATATAGAGTATGAAGGGGTGTCCTGTATATATATAGTGTATGAAGGGGTGTCCTGTATATATAGAGTATGAAGGGGTTTCCTGTATATATATAGTGTATGAAGGGGTGTCCTGTATATATAGAGTATGAAGGGATGTCCTGTATATATATAGAGTATGAAGGGATGTCCTGTATATATAGAGTATGAAGGGGTGTCCTGTATATATATAGTGTATGAAGGGGTGTCCTGTATATATATAGAGTATGAAGGGGTGTCCTGTATATATAGAGTATGAAGGGGTGTCCTGTATATATAGAGTATGAAGGGGTGTCCTGTATATATAGAGTATGAAGGGGTGTCCTGTATATATAGAGTATGAAGGGGTGTCCTGTATATATAGTGTATGAAGGGGTGTCCTGTATATATAGTGTATGAAGGGGTGTCCTGTATATATAGAGTATGAAGGGGTGTCCTGTATATATAGAGTATGAAGGGGTGTCCTGTATATATAGAGTATGAAGGGGTGTCCTGTATATATAGAGTATGAAGGGGTGTCCTGTATATATAGAGTATGAAGGGGTGTCCTGTATATATAGAGTATGAAGGGGTGTCCTGTATATATAGTGTATGAAGGGGTGTCCTGTATATATAGTGTATGAAGGGGTGTCCTGTATATATAGAGTATGAAGGGGTGTCCTGTATATATATAGAGTATGAAGGGGTGTCCTGTATATATATAGTGTATGAAGGGGTGTCCTGTATATATAGAGTATGAAGGGGTGTCCTGTATATATATAGTGTATGAAGGGGTGTCCTGTATATATAGAGTATGAAGGGATGTCCTGTATATATAGAGTATGAAGGGATGTCCTGTATATATAGAGTATGAAGGGGTGTCCTGTATATATATAGTGTATGAAGGGGTGTCCTGTATATATATAGAGTATGAAGGGGTGTCCTGTATATATAGAGTATGAAGGGGTGTCCTGTATATATAGAGTATGAAGGGGTGTCCTGTATATATAGAGTATGAAGGGGTGTCCTGTATATATAGAGTATGAAGGGGTGTCCTGTATATATAGTGTATGAAGGGGTGTCCTGTATATATAGTGTATGAAGGGGTGTCCTGTATATATAGAGTATGAAGGGGTGTCCTGTATATATATAGAGTATGAAGGGGTGTCCTGTATATATATAGTGTATGAAGGGGTGTCCTGTATATATAGAGTATGAAGGGGTGTCCTGTATATATATAGTGTATGAAGGGGTGTCCTGTATATATAGAGTATGAAGGGATGTCCTGTATGTATATAGAGTATGAAGGGGTGTCCTGTATATATAGTGTATGAAGGGGTGTCCTGTATATATAGAGTATGAAGGGGTGTCCTGTATATATAGAGTATGAAGGGGTGTCCTGTATATATAGAGTATGAAGGGGTGTCCTGTATATATAGAGTATGAAGGGGTGTCCTGTATATATAGAGTATGAAGGGGTGTCCTGTATATATAGAGTATGAAGGGGTGTCCTGTATATATAGAGTATGAAGGGGTGTCCTGTATATATAGAGTATGAAGGGGTGTCCTGTATATATAGTGTATGAAGGGGTGTCATTCGGCTGTGTTCATCGGTCATTATATCCTTTTCACAAGCTACTTTCCTAACGAGATTTATACCACAACAAGCTGGTGATGTTGTGTGATGTCATTTCCTGCCTCTTGTTGCTAGGCACCAGAGGTTCTACTCCCTGCTGGACAGGTTCCGAGCCACCGTTGCCGAGGACACCAACAGCCCCTCCCCTCCTGTGACATCACACCCCCTGGATGGGGAACCGCCACCTGCCCCTGAACTAGTCAAGGCTGACAAGGTGTGTGTGTTTTATAAAACGTGTGTTTCATATTCAACGTGTGTGTGTGTCTTGTACTAACTGTGTGTGTGTGTGTGTGTCTTGTACTAACTGTGTGTGTGTGTGTGTCTTGTACTAACTGTGTGTGTTTGTCTTTTTCCAGGAGTGGTATGTTGCCTTGGTGATGTCCCAGTGCTGTCTCCGTGGTGACGGGTCGTTCCTGGAGACAACGGAACTCCTGACCAAACTACCTCCTGACGACCTCTCTACCATCATGACCTGCAAGGTAACACACGCGCGCACACACACGCTCACACACACACACACATGCTCACACACACACACATGCTCACACACACACACTGACCTCTCTCTCTCCACCAGGACTTCAACCTGTCTCTCCTCTGTCCGTGTCTGAGTCTGGGGGTTCAGAGGTTAACCCGGGGTCAGGGGTCGCTGCTATTGGAGACGGCCCTGGCCGTGACCCTGGATCATCTGAGCGGGGTCACACAGCTACTTCCTGTTCCACACCATTCCTTCCTGCCGCCGGTCAAACCTGACCCTGCCGAGCCCTACTGGGACAAACTGGCTGTCGTCTATGGTAAGAGTAACTCGGAAGGTCGTTGGTTCAAATCCTGGGTGGATCTGGCAACTAAAAGCCTTTCTGTTCGTCAGATTGAGTCTTTTAGACCTGGCCAGATTGTCCCATTCTGCTACATTACACTGTGATGTTATCTGATTAAAGTGAGGATGTGGAGCTGGCCAGATTGTCCCATTCTGCTACATTACACTGTGATGTTACCTGATTAAAGTGAGGATGTGGAGCTGGCCAGATTGTCCCATTCTGCTACATTACACTGTGATGTTATCTGATTAAAGTGAGGATGTGGACCTGGCCAGATTGTCCCATTCTGCTACATTACACTGTGATGTTACCTGATTAAAGTGAGGATGTGGAGCTGGCCAGATTGTCCCATTCTGCTACATTACACTGTGATGTTACCTGATTAAACTGAGGATGTGGAGCTGGCCAGATTGTCCCATTCTGCTACATTACACTGTGATGTTACCTGATTAAACTGAGGATGTGGAGCTGGCCAGATTGTCCCATTCTGCTACATTACACTGTGATGTTACCTGATTAAACTGAGGATGTGGACCTGGCCAGATTGTCCCATTCTGCTACATTACACTGTGATGTTATCTGATTAAAGTGAGGATGTGGACCTGGCCAGATTGTCCCATTCTGCTACATTACACTGTGATGTTATCTGATTAAACTGAGGATGTGGAGCTGGCCAGATTGTCCCATTCTGCTACATTACACTGTGATGTTACCTGATTAAACTGAGGATGTGGAGCTGGCCAGATTGTCCCATTCTGCTACATTACACTGTGATGTTACCTGATTAAAGTGAGGATGTGGACCTGGCCAGATTGTCCCATTCTGCTACATTACACTGTGATGTTACCTGATTAAAGTGAGGATGTGGAGCTGGCCAGATTGTCCCATTCTGCTACATTACACTGTGATGTTACCTGATTAAACTGAGGATGTGGAGCTGGCCAGATTGTCCCATTCTGCTACATTACACTGTGATGTTACCTGATTAAACTGAGGATGTGGAGCTGGCCAGATTGTCCCATTCTGCTACATTACACTGTGGTGTTACCTGATTAAACTGAGGATGTGGACCTGGCCAGATTGTCCCATTCTGCTACATTACACTGTGATGTTATCTGATTAAAGTGAGGATGTGGAGCTGGCCAGATTGTCCCATTCTGCTACATTACACTGTGATGTTATCTGATTAAAGTGAGGATGTGGAGCTGGCCAGATTGTCCCATTCTGCTACATTACACTGTGATGTTATCTGATTAAAGTGAGGATGTGGAGCTGGCCAGATTGTCCCATTCTGCTACATTACACTGTGATGTTACCTGATTAAACTGAGGATGTGGAGCTGGCCAGATTGTCCCATTCTGCTACATTACACTGTGATGTTACCTGATTAAAGTGAGGATGTGGAGCTGGCCAGATTGTCCCATTCTGCCATTTAGCTGGCGAGGCCACGTCAGCCAACTACCAGCACAGGCAGTGTACCCCCCCTGTCAATTATTATGTTGTTCTCTATGTGGAGCAGGGCTCTACCCAATCTATGTAGAGCTGTCTCAGTAGCTGCTGTGTGTGTATTCTAGGTGGAGCAGGGCTCTACCCGCTCTATGTAGAGCTGTCTCAGTAGCTGCTGTGTGTGTATTCTAGGTGGAGCAGGGCTCTACCCGCTCTATGTAGAGCTGTCTCAGTAGCTGCTGTGTGTGTATTCTAGGTGGAGCAGGGCTCTACCCGCTCTATGTAGAGCTGTCTCAGTATCTGCTGTGTGTGTATTCTAGGTGAGTCTGGACTCTACCCACGGGTGATGTCTCTGTGTAGAGCGCTGTCTCAGTATCTGCTGTGTGTGGGTCAGCTTCCTTCCCCTCTGCAAATCCCTGAAGACAAACAACATCTCATCACCACCTTCACCACCATGGCAACCGAGGTAAGAAGTTTATAATCCCTGACCTCTAACCTTTGACCCTATCCCTGGCCAATGAGGCCTGGCTCAGTCGGCTTTCCATGTATATTTTTAAAATTAATTTTAGGGAAAAGTTTGAATGTATAAACGTCTATAAGCAGATATAGAGTATGTAGAAGAGATAATGGACCAGATATAGAGTATGTAGAAGAGATAATGGACCAGATATATAGTATGTAGAAGAGATAATGGACCAGATATAGAGTATGTAGAAGAGATAATGGACCAGATATAGAGTATGTAGAAGAGATAATGGACCAGATATAGAGTATGTAGAATAGATAATGGACCAGATATATAGTATGTAGAATAGATAATGGACCAGATATATAGTATGTAGAAGAGATAATGGACCAGATATAGAGTATGTAGAAGAGATAATGGACCAGATATATAGTATGTAGAAGAGATAATGGACCAGATATATAGTATGTAGAAGAGATAATGGACCAGATATATAGTATGTAGAAGAGATAATGGACCAGATATATAGTATGTAGAAGAGATAATGGACCAGATATAGAGTATGTAGAAGAGATAATGGACCAGATATAGAGTATGTAGAAGAGATAATGGACCAGATATATAGTATGTAGAAGAGATAATGGACCAGATATAGAGTATGTAGAAGAGATAATGGACCAGATATATCTCTCTCTCCAGTTGGTGGTCTGGCGTGTTCTCCAGGACAGTGTTCCTCTGAGTGTTTAAGCCCCGTTTTCATCCAGAATAAACCCTGCTTCATGGTCTCTCTCTCTCTCTCTCTCTCTCTCCAGTTGGTGGTCTGGCGTGTTCTCCAGGACAGTGTTCCTCGGAGTGTTGACCTGCAGGGGGCGCTGTCCTGTCTGTGTCTGGCCCTGCAACAGCCCTGTGTCTGGAACACACTGTCTACAGCCCCGTACAAAACACACACCTGCTCTGTCATACACTGTCTCCGACTACTCATCACTGCAGGTGTGTGAAGGAGAGAGGGAATGAACCTGGCCACAATTAGTGGTTTTGCATGTGGTGTGACCGTGACTAAACCTTAATTATAAACTGGGAGGTTTGAGCCCTGAATGCTGATTGGCTGACAGCCGTGGTATATAAGACCGTATACCACGGGTATGATAAAACATGTCTTTTTACTGCTCTAATTACGTTGGTAACCAGTTTATTATAGCAATAAGGCAACCTCAGGGAGTTTGTGGAATATTGCTAGTATACCACGGTTAAGGGCTGTATCCAGGCACTCCGCGGTGCGTCGTGCTGGGGCGGCAGGGTAGCCTAGTGGTTAGTGTTGGACTAGTAACCGGAAGGTTCAAATCCCCGAGCTCACAAGGTACAAATCTGTCGTTCTGCCCCTGAACAGGCAGTTAACCCACTGTTCCTAGGCCGTCATTGAAAATAAGAATTTGTTCTTAACTGACTTGCCTGGTTAAATAAAGGTAAAAAAGAAGAGCCCTTAGCTGTGGTATATTGGCCATATACCCCACCCCCTCTGGCCATATACCCCACCCCTGTGGCCTTATACCCCACCCCTGTGGCCATATACCCCACCCCCTGTGGCCATATACCCCACCCCTGTGGCCATATACCCCACCCCCTGTGGCCATATACCCCACCCCCTCTGGCCATATACCCCACCCCCTCTGGCCATATACCCCACCCCCTCTGGCCATATACCCCACCCCCTCTGGCCATATACCCCACCCCCTCTGGCCTTATACCCCACCCCCTCTGGCCTTATACCCCACCCCCTCTGGCCATATACCCCACCCCCTCTGGCCTTATACCCCACCCCCTCTGGCCATATACCCCACCCCCTCTGGCCATATACCACACCCCCTCTGGCCATATACCACACCCCCTCTGGCCATATACCACACCCCCTCTGGCCATATACCCCACCCCCTCTGGCCTTATACCCCACCCCCTCTGGCCTTATACCCCACCCCCTCTGGCCATATACCACACCCCCTCTGGCCATATACCACACCCCCTCTGGCCTTACTGCCTAAATGACTTCTAAAAGAACAGCCCTTAGCCGTGGTAGACTTCTAGGTTTTTAATAAATAAATAAAGTATTAAACTCCCTCTCTCTCTCCTCTCCTTTCCCTCCCTTTACCTCTCTCTCTCCTCTCCTTTCCCTCCCTTTACCTCTCTCTCTCCTTTCCCTCCCTTTACCTCTCTCTCTCCTTTCCCTCCCTTTACCTCTCTCTCTCCTCTCCTTTCCCTCCCTTTACCTCTCTCTCTCCTCTCCTTTCCCTCCCTTTACCTCTCTCTCCTCTCCTTTCCCTCCCTTTACCTCTCTCTCCTCTCCTTTCCCTCCCTTTACCTCTCTCTCCTCTCCTTTCCCTCCCTTTACCTCTCTCTCCTCTCCTTTCCCTCCCTTTACCTCTCTCTCCTCTCCTTTCCCTCCCTTTACCTCTCTCTCTCCTCTCCTTTCCCTCCCTTTACCTCTCTCTCTCCTCTCCTTTCCCTCCCTTTACCTCTCTCTCTCCTCTCCTTTCCCTCCCTTTACCTCTCTCTCTCCTCTCCTTTCCCTCCCTTTTACCTCTCTCTCTCCTCTCCTTTCCCTCCCTTTACCTCTCTCTCTCCTCTCCTTTCCCTCCCTTTTACCTCTCTCTCTCCTCTCCTTTCCCTCCCTTTACCTCTCTCTCTCCTCTCCTTTCCCTCCCTTTACCTCTCTCTCTCCTCTCCTTTCCCTCCCTTTACCTCTCTCTCTCCTCCCTCTCTCTCTCCTCTACCTCCCCCCCTTACCTCTCTCTTCTACCTCTCCCTTCCTTTGCCTCTCTCTTCTCTCCCTCCCTTTGCCTCTCTCTTCTCTCCCTCCCTTTGCCTGTCTCTTCTCTCCCTCCCTTTGCCTCTCTCTTCACTCCCTCCCTTTGCCTATCTCTCTCTCTCCTTTCCCTCTCTCTCTCCTTTCCCTCCCTCTCTCCTCTCTCCCCTCTCCTCTTCTCTCCTCTCCTCTCTCCCTCTCTCTCTCTCTCTCTCCTTTCCCTCCTTCTATCCTCTCCCTCTCTCCCCTCTCCTCTCCTCTCTCTCCCTCTCTCCCTCTCTCCCCTCTCCTCTCCTCTCCTCTCCTCTCCTCTCCTCTCCTCTCCTCTCCTCTCCTCTCTCTCCCCTCTCCTCTCCTCTCCTCTCCTCTCCTCTCTCTCCTCTCTCTCCCCCTCTCTCCTCCTCTCTCCTCTCCAGTGGCAGTAGGTCCAGGTGACCATCTCTTACATCCAGGGAAGAAGAGAACCACCGGGTCAGACAGTGATTCAGACCAGGTCCACTCTCCAAACACTGACAGTAAGTAATATAGTTGTTGTTGTGTTTCCATTATCATTTTAGTCCGTCACTCTCAGTGAGTTAGATCATGAGTTAGATTCACTCTCCATCACTCTCAGTGAGTTAGATCATGAGTTAGATTCACTCTCCGTCACTCTCAGTGAGTTAGATCATGAGTTAGATTCACTCTCCATCACTCTCAGTGAGTTAGATCATGAGTTAGATTCACTCTCCATCACTCTCAGTGAGTTAGATCATGAGTTAGATTCACTCTCCATCACTCTCAGTGAGTTAGATCATGAGTTAGATTCACTCTCCATCACTCTCAGTGACTTAGATCATGAGTTAGATTCACTCTCCATCACTCTCAGTGAGTTAGATCATGAGTTAGATTCACTCTCCATCACTCTCAGTGAGTTAGATCATGAGTTAGATTCACTCTCCATCACTCTCAGTGAGTTAGATCATGAGTTAGATTCACTCTCCATCACTCTCAGTGAGTTAGATCATGAGTTAGATTCACTCTCCATCACTCTCAGTGAGTTAGATTCACTCTCCATCACTCTCAGTGAGTTAGATCATGAGTTAGATCATGAGTTAGATTCACTCTCCATCACTCTCAGTGAGTTAGATCATGAGTTAGATTCACTCTCCGTCACTCTCAGTGAGTTAGATCATGAGTTAGATTCACTCTCCATCACTCTCAGTGAGTTAGATTCACTCTCCATCACTCTCAGTGAGTTAGATCATGAGTTAGATTCACTCTCCATCACTCTCAGTGAGTTAGATCATGAGTTAGATTCACTCTCCATCACTCTCAGTGAGTTAGATCATGAGTTAGATTCACTCTCCATCACTCTCAGTGAGTTAGATCATGAGTTAGATTCACTCTCCATCACTCTCAGTGAGTTAGATCATGTTTCATCACTGTTAAATCTTCTGACTCGTGGCTACTAATACAGTCTGTTAGCTTCCTGTGTTTTAATGTGCATTAGATGTGTTAAGTGGTATCTCTAATGTGTTATCTCTGTGTTATAGCTAATGTGTTATCTCTAATGTGTTATAGCTAATGTGTTATAGCTAATGTGTTATAGCTAATGTGTTATATCTGTGTTATATCTGTGCTATCTCTAATGTGCTATCTCTAATGTGTTATCTCTAATGTGTTATAGCTAATGTGTTATAGCTAATGTGTTATCTCTAATGTGTTATAGCTAATGTGTTATAGCTAATGTGTTATATCTGTGTTATATCTGTGCTATCTCTAATGGGTTATCTCTAATGGGTTATCTCTGTGTTATATCTAATGTGTTATAATGTGTTATAGCTAATGTGTTATCTCTAATGTGTTATAGCTAATGTGTTATAGCTAATGTGGTATCTCTAATGTGTTATAGCTAATGTGTTATAGCTAATGTGTTATCTGTGTTATATCTGTGCTATCTCTAATGGGTTATCTCTAATGGGTTATCTCTGTGTTATATCTAATGTGGTATAATGTGTTATAGCTAATGTGTTATCTCTAATGTGTTATCTCTAACGTGTTATCTCTGTGTTATATCTAATGTGTTATCTCTAATGTGTTATCTCTGTGTTATATCTAATGTGTTATCTCTAATGTGTTATAATGTGTTATAGCTAATGTGTTATAGCTAATGTGTTATCTCTAATGTGTTACATCTGTGCTATCTCTAATGTGCTATATCTAATGTGTTATATCTAATGTGTTATAGCTAATGTGTTATAGCTAATGTGTTATCTCTAATGTGTTATAGCTAATGTGTTATCTCTGTGTTATATCTAATGTGTTGTAGCTAATGTGTTATCTCTAATGTGTTATATCTGTGTTATCTCTAATGGGTTATCTCTAATGGGTTATCTCTAATGTGTTATCTCTAATGTGTTATAGCTAATGTGTTATAGCTAATGTGTTATCTCTAATGTGTTATAGCTAATGTGTTATAGCTAATGTGTTATATCTGTGCTATCTCTAATGGGTTATCTCTAATGGGTTATCTCTGTGTTATATCTAATGTGTTATAATGTGTTATAGCTAATGTGTTATCTCTAATGTGTTATCTCTAACGTGTTATCTCTGTGTTATATCTAATGTGTTATCTCTAATGTGTTATCTCTGTGTTATATCTAATGTGTTATCTCTAATGTGTTATAATGTGTTATAGCTAATGTGTTATAGCTAATGTGTTATCTCTAATGTGTTATATCTGTGTTATATCTGTGCTATCTCTAATGTACTATAGCTAATGTGTTATAGCTAATGTGTTATCTCTAATGTGTTATCTCTAATGTGTTATAGCTAATGTGTTATCTCTGTGTTATATCTAATGTGTTGTAGCTAATGTGTTATCTCTAATGTGTTATATCTGTGTTATATCTGTGCTATCTCTAATGGGTTATCTCTAATGGGTTATCTCTAATGGGTTATCTCTAATGTGTTATAGCTAATGTGTTATAGCTAATGTGTTATCTCTAATGTGTTATATCTGTGCTATCTCTAATGGGTTATCTCTAATGGGTTATCTAATGGATTATCTCTAATGTGATATCTCTAATGTGCTATCTCTAATGTGTTATAGCTGTGTTATCTCTAATGTGCTATCTCTAATGTGTAATCTCTGTGTTATCTCTGTGTTATCTCGAATGTGTTATCTCGAATGTGTTATCTCGAATGTGTTATCTCGAATGTGGTATCTCTAATGTGGTATCTCGAATGTGATATCTCTAATGTGGTATATCTGTTTTATCTCTGTGTTATCTCTAATGTGGTATCTCTGTGCTATCTCTAATGTGTTATATCTGTTTTATCTCTGTGTTATCTCTGTTATCTCTAATGTGCTATCTCTAATGTGTTATATCTGTTTTATCTCTGTGTTATCTCTAATGTGCTATCTCTAATGTGTTATATCTGTTTTATCTCTGTGCTATCTCTAATGTGGTATCTCTAATGTGTTATATCAGTTTTTATCTCTGTGCTATCTCTGTGTTATCTCTAATGTGGTATCTCTAATGTGTTAGTGTGTTATCTCTGATGTGTTATTTCTAATGTGCTATCTCTAATGTGCTATCTCTAATGTGTTATCTCTAATGTGTAATCTCTGTGTTATCTTTGAGTTATCTCTGATGTGTTATAGCTAATGTGTTATAGCTAATGAGTAATCTCTAATGTGCTATCTCTAATGTGTTATCTCTAATGTGTTATCTCTAATGTGTTATCTCTAATGTGCTATCTCTAATGTGTTATAGCTAATGTGTTATAGCTAATGAGTAATCTCTAATGTGTTATCTCTAATGTGTTATAGCTAATGTGCTATCTCTAATGTGCTATCTCTAATGTGCTATCTCTAATGTGTTATCTCTAATGTGTTATAGCTAATGTGTTATAGCTAATGAGTAATCTCTAATGTGCTATTTCTAATGTGTTATCTCTAATGTGTTATCTCTAATGTGTAATCTTTGTGTTATCTCTGATGTGTTATCTATACTGTGTTATCTCTAATGTGTTATAGCTAATGTGTTATAGCTAATGAGTAATCTCTAATGTGCTATCTCTAATGTGTTATCTCTAATGTGCTATCTCTAATGTGTTATCTCTAATGTGTAATCTTTGTGTTATCTCTGATGTGCTATCTCTAATGTGTTATCTCTAATGTGTTATAGCTAATGTGTTATAGCTAATGAGTAATCTCTAATGTGCTATCTCTAATGTGTTATCTCTAATGTGTTATCTCTAATGTGTTATAGCTAATGTGTTATACCTAATGAGTAATCTCTAATGTGCTATCTCTAATGTGTTATCTCTAATGTGTTATCTCTAATGTGTTATAGCTAATGTGTTATAGCTAATGAGTAATCTCTAATGTGCTATCTCTAATGTGTTATCTCTAATGTGCTATCTCTAATGTGTTATAGCTAATGAGTAATCTCTAATGTGCTATCTCTAATGTGTTATCTCTAATGTGTTATCTCTAATGTGTTATAGCTAATGTGTTATAGCTAATGAGTAATCTCTAATGTGCTATCTCTAATGTGTTATCTCTAATGTGTTATAGCTAATGTGTTATCTCTAATGTGTTATAGCTAATGTGCTATCTCTAATGTGTTATCTCTAATGTGTTATCTCTAATGTGTGTGTTCCAGACGTGTGTGAGCGACAGTCGTGTGAGATCATGGCTGAGCTGGTGGAAGGTCTCCAGAGCGTTCTGTCTCTGGGTCACCATAGAAACAGCGGAATCCCAGCTTTCCTCACGCCGATGCTCCGAAACATCATCATCAGTCTGTCCAGACTACCGCTGGTCAACAGCTACACTAGAGTCCCTCCCCTGGTCAGTCACTGGTCAACAGCTACACTAGAGTCCCCCCCCTGGTCAGTCACTGGTCAACAGCTACACTAGAGTCCCTCCCCTGGTCAGTCACTGGTCAACAGCTACACTAGAGTCCCCCTGGTCAGTCACTGGTCAACAGCTACACTAGAGTCCCTCCCCTGGTCAGTCACTGGTCAACAGCTACACTAGAGTCCCTCCCCTGGTCAGTCACTGGTCAACAGCTACACTAGAGTCCCCCCTGGTCAGTCACTGGTCAACAGCTACACTAGAGTCCCTCCCCTGGTCAGTCACTGGTCAACAGCTACACTAGAGTCCCCCCTGGTCAGTCACTGGTCAACAGCTACACTAGAGTCCCTCCCCTGGTCAGTCACTGGTCAACAGCTACACTAGAGTCCCTCCCCTGGTCAGTCACTGGTCAACAGCTACACTAGAGTCCCCCTGGTCAGTCACTGGTCAACAGCTACACTAGAGTCCCTCCCCTGGTCAGTCACTGGTCAACAGCTACACTAGAGTCCCTCCCCTGGTCAGTCACTGGTCAACAGCTACACTAGAGTCCCTCCCCTGGTCAGTCACTGGTCAACAGCTACACTAGAGTCCCTCCCCTGGTCAGTCACTGGTCAACAGCTACACTAGAGTCCCTCCCCTGGTCAGTCACTGGTCAACAGCTACACTAGAGTCCCCCCTGGTCAGTCACTGGTCAACAGCTACACTAGAGTCCCTCCCTGGTCAGTCACTGGTCAACAGCTACACTAGAGTCCCCCCCCTGGTCAGTCACTGGTCAACAGCTACACTAGAGTCCCTCCCCTGGTCAGTCACTGGACAACAGCTACACTAGAGTCCCTCCCCTGGTCAGTCACTGGTCAACAGCTACACTAGAGTCCCTCCCCTGGTCAGTCACTGGTCAACAGCTACACTAGAGTCCCCCTGGTCAGTCACTGGTCAACAGCTACACTAGAGTCCCTCCCCTGGTCAGTCACTGGTCAACAGCTACACTAGAGTCCCCCCTGGTCAGTCACTGCTCAACAGCTACACTAGAGTCCTCCCCCTGGTCAGTCACTGCTCAACAGCTACACTAGAGTCCCTCCCCTGGTCAGTCACTGGTCAACAGCTACACTAGAGTCCCTCCCCTGGTCAGTCACTGGTCAACAGCTACACTAGAGTCCCCCTGGTCAGTCACTGGTCAACAGCTACACTAGAGTTCCCCCTGGTCAGTCACTGGTCAACAGCTACACTAGAGTCCCCCCTGGTCAGTCACTGCTCAACAGCTACACTAGAGTCCCCCTGGTCAGTCACTGGTCAACAGCTACACTAGAGTCCCCCCTGGTCAGTCACTGGTCAACAGCTACACTGGAGTCCACCCCCCCTGGCTGGTCCCCTGTAACGTGTCTGTGGTGTGTGTAACCTCTAGGTGTGGAAGCTGGGCTGGTCCCCTGTAACCTCTAGGTGAGGAAGCTGGGCTGGTCCCCTGTAACCTCTAGGTGTGGAAGCTGGGCTGGTCCCCTGTAACGTGTCTGTGTGTAACCTCTAGGTGAGGAAGCTGGGCTGGTCCCCTGTAACCAACCTCTAGGTGTGGAAGCTGGGCTGGTCCCCTGTAACGTGTCTGTGTGTAACCTCTAGGTGAGGAAGCTGGGCTGGTCCCCTGTAACGTGTCTGTGTGTAACCTCTAGGTGAGGAAGCTGGGCTGGTCCCCTGTAACCAACCTCTAGGTGTGGAAGCTGGGCTGGTCCCCTGTAACGTGTCTCTGTGTAACCTCTAGGTGAGGAAGCTGGGCTGGTCCCCTGTAACCTCTAGGTGTGGAAGCTGGGCTGGTCCCCTGTAACGTGTCTGTGTGTAACCTCTAGGTGAGGAAGCTGGGCTAGTCCCCTGTAACCTCTAGGTGAGGAAGCTGGGCTGGTCCCCTGTATCCTCTAGGTGAGGAAGCTGGGCTGGTCCCCTGTAACCAACCTCTAGGTGTGGAAGCTGGGCTGGTCCCCTGTAACGTGTCTCTGTGTAACCTCTAGGTGAGGAAGCTGGGCTGGTCCCCTGTAACCTCTAGGTGTGGAAGCTGGGCTGGTCCCCTGTAACGTGTCTGTGTGTAACCTCTAGGTGAGGAAGCTGGGCTGGTCCCCTGTAACGTGTCTGTGTGTAACCTCTAGGTGTGGAAGCTGGGCTGGTCCCCTGTAACCTCTAGGTGAGGAAGCTGGGCTGCTCCCCTGTAACGTGTCTGTGTGTAACCTCTAGGTGAGGAAGCTGGGCTGGTCCCCTGTAACGTGTCTGTGTGTAACCTCTAGGTGTGGAAGCTGGGCTGGTCCCCTGTAACCTCTAGGTGAGGAAGCTGGGCTGGTCCCCTGTAACCTCTAGGTGAGGAAGCTGGGCTGGTCCCCTGTAACGTGTCTGTGTGTAACCTCTAGGTGTGGAAGCTGGGCTGGTCCCCTGTAACGTGTCTGTGTGTAACCTCTAGGTGTGGAAGCTGGGCTGGTCCCCTGTAACCTCTAGGTGAGGAAGCTGGGCTGGTCCCCTGTAACCTCTAGGTGAGGAAGCTGGGCTGGTCCCCTGTAACGTGTCTGTGTGTAACCTCTAGGTGTGGAAGCTGGGCTGGTCCCCTGTAACGTGTCTGTGTGTAACCTCTAGGTGTGGAAGCTGGGCTGGTCCCCTGTAACCTCTAGGTGAGGAAGCTGGGCTGGTCCCCTGTAACCTCTAGGTGTGGAAGCTGGGCTGGTCCCCTGTAACGTGTCTGTGTGTAACCTCTAGGTGAGGAAGCTGGGCTGGTCCCCTGTAACGTGTCTCTGTGTGTAACCTCTAGGTGAGGAAGCTGGGCTGCTCCCCTGTAACGTGTCTGTGTGTAACCTCTAGGTGAGGAAGCTGGGCTGGTCCCCTGTAACGTGTCTGTGTGTAACCTCTAGGTGTGGAAGCTGGGCTGGTCCCCTGTAACCTCTAGGTGTGGAAGCTGGGCTGGTCCCCTGTAACGTGTCTGTGTGTAACCTCTAGGTGAGGAAGCTGGGCTGGTCCCCTGTAACCTCTAGGTGAGGAAGCTGGGCTGGTCCCCTGTAACCTCTAGGTGTGGAAGCTGGGCTGGTCCCCTGTAACGTGTCTGTGTGTAACCTCTAGGTGAGGAAGCTGGGCTGGTCCCCTGTAACGTGTCTGTGTGTAACCTCTAGGTGTGGAAGCTGGGCTGGTCCCCTGTAACGTGTCTGTGTGTAACCTCTAGGTGAGGAAGCTGGGCTGGTCCCCTGTAACCTCTATCTGAGGAAGCTGGGCTGGTCCCTGTAACCTCTAGGTGTGGAAGCTGGGCTGGTCCCTGTAACCTCTAGGTGTGGAAGCTGGGCTGGTCCCTGTAACCTCTAGGTGTGGAAGCTGGGCTGGTCCCTGTAACCTCTAGGTGTGGAATCTGGGCTGGTCCCTGTAACCTCTAGGTGTGGAAGCTGGGCTGCTCCCCTGTAACCTCTAGGTGAGGAAGCTGGGCTGGTCCCCTGTAACATGTCTGTGTGTAACCTCTAGGTGAGGAAGCTGGGCTGGTCCCCTGTAACCTCTAGGTGTGGAAGCTGGGCTGGTCCCCTGTAACGTGTCTGTGTGTAACCTCTAGGTGTGGAAGCTGGGCTGGTCCCCTGTAACCTATAGGTGTGGAAGCTGGGCTGGTCCCCTGTAACGTGTCTGTGTGTAACCTCTAGGTGTGGAAGCTGGGCTGGTCCCCTGTAACCTCTAGGTGAGGAAGCTGGGCTGGTCCCCTGTAACGTGTCTGTGTGTAACCTCTAGGTGAGGAAGCTGGGCTGGTCCCCTGTAACCTCTAGGTGAGGAAGCTGGGCTGGTCCCCTGTAACCTCTATCTGAGGAAGCTGGGCTGGTCCCCTGTAACGTGTCTGTGTGTAACCTCTAGGTGAGGAAGCTGGGCTGGTCCCCTGTAAACCTCTAGGTGAGGAAGCTGGGCTGGTCCCCTGTAACCTCTAGGTGAGGAAGCTGGGCTGGTCCCCTGTAACGTGTCTGTGTGTAACCTCTAGGTGAGGAAGCTGGGCTGGTCCCCTGTAACGTGTCTGTGTGTAACCTCTAGGTGAGGAAGTTGGGCTGGTCCCCTGTAACCTCTATCTGAGGAAGCTGGGCTGGTCCCTGTAACCTCTAGGTGTGGAAGCTGGGCTGGTCCCTGTAACCTCTAGGTGAGGAAGCTGGGCTGGTCCCTTGTAACCTCTAGGTGAGGAAGCTGGGCTGGTCCCCTGTAACCTCTATCTGAGGAAGCTGGGCTGGTCCCCTGTAACGTGTCTGTGTGTAACCTCTAGGTGAGGAAGCTGGGCTGGTCCCCTGTAAACCTCTAGGTGAGGAAGCTGGGCTGGTCCCCTGTAACCTCTAGGTGAGGAAGCTGGGCTGGTCCCCTGTAACGTGTCTGTGTGTAACCTCTAGGTGAGGAAGCTGGGCTGGTCCCCTGTAACGTGTCTGTGTGTAACCTCTAGGTGAGGAAGCTGGGCTGGTCCCCTGTAACCTCTATCTGAGGAAGCTGGGCTGGTCCCTGTAACCTCTAGGTGTGGAAGCTGGGCTGGTCCCTGTAACCTCTAGGTGTGGAAGCTGGGCTGGTCCCTGTAACCTCTAGGTGTGGAAGCTGGGCTGGTCCCTGTAACCTCTAGGTGTGGAAGCTGGGCTGCTCCCCTGTAACCTCTAGGTGAGGAAGCTGGGCTGGTCCCCTGTAACATGTCTGTGTGTAACCTCTAGGTGAGGAAGCTGGGCTGGTCCCCTGTAACCTCTAGGTGTGGAAGCTGGGCTGGTCCCCTGTAACGTGTCTGTGTGTAACCTCTAGGTGTGGAAGCTGGGCTGGTCCCCTGTAACCTATAGGTGTGGAAGCTGGGCTGGTCCCCTGTAACGTGTCTGTGTGTAACCTCTAGGTGTGGAAGCTGGGCTGGTCCCCTGTAACCTCTAGGTGAGGAAGCTGGGCTGGTCCCCTGTAACGTGTCTGTGTGTAACCTCTAGGTGAGGAAGCTGGGCTGGTCCCCTGTAACGTGTCTCTGTGTGTAACCTCTAGGTGTGGAAGCTGGGCTGGTCCCCTCGGCCGGGGGGAGAGTTCGGCACCACCCTTCCTGAGATCCCTGTAGAGTTCCTGCAGGAGAAGGACGTGTTCAGGGAGTTCCTCTATCGTATCAACACACTGGGTGAGAGGTCCAAGTGTTCATAACCTGCTATGTCATTGTTATAGAGGCCTATTCCACATCTACAGTCGACTGTTAGACTGATCCTTTAGGTTATAACCTGCTATGTCATTGTTATAGAGGCCTATTCCACATTACAGTCGACTGTTAGACTGATCCTTTAGGTTATAACCTGCTATGTCATTGTTATAGAGGCCTATTCCACATAGACTGTTAGACTGATCCTTGAGGTGTTTATAACCTGCTATGTCATTGTTATAGAGGCCTATTCCACATCTACAGTCGACTGTTAGACTGATCCTTTAGGTTATAACCTGCTATGTCATTGTTATAGAGGTCTATTCCACATCTACAGTCAACTGATAGACTGATCCTTTAGGTGTTCGTAACCTGCTATGTCATTGTTATAGAGGTCTATTCCACATCTACAGTCGACTGTTAGACTGATCCTTTAGGTTTATAACCTGCTATGTCATTGTTATAGAGGTCTATTCCACATCTACAGTCGACTGTTAGACTGATCCTTTAGGTGTTTATAACCTGCTATGTCATTGTTATAGAGGCCTATTCCACATCTACAGTCGACTGTTAGACTGATCCTTTAGGTTATAACCTGCTATGTCATTGTTATAGAGGTCTATTCCACATAGACTGTTAGACTGATCCTTGAGGTGTTACTAACCTGTAGTTTGAACATGTGTGGTATTCAGGCTGGAGCAGTAGGACCCAGTTTGAAGAGACCTGGGCCACACTGCTAGGAGTTCTGGTCACTCAACCCATCTCTATGGACCAGGAGGAGGAGAGAGAACAGGAGGTGCATACACCACACCACACCACACACGCACCTCTCTGTCTCTCTCTTTCTGTCTCTCTCTTTCTGTCTCTCTGTCTCTCTCTTTCTGTCTCTCTCTCTGTCTGTCTCTCATTTCAATTCAAGGGGTTTTATTGACATGGGAAACATATGTTAACATCGCCAAAATAATCGCTTACCTTTGATGATCTTCGGATGTTTGCACTCACGAGACTCCCAGTTACACAATTCGGTTGGCGCGTTTTGTTCAGTAATCCACAGGCTCGTGCAGGTCACAACGGGGCAGATGAAAATTCCAAATAGTATTAAGCAAAGTTCGTAGAAACATGTCAAACGTTTTTTTATAATCAATCCTCAAGTTGTTTTTACAATAAATAATCGATAATATTTCAACGGGACTTTTCAATAAGAGAGAAAGAAAAAGGTCTAGCTTCAGTGGCGTGCTCGCAAATCTGAGGACATCTGGCTATCCACTGACACGATCTGATCATTCTCGCTCATTTTTTCAGAATAAAAGCCTGAAACTATGTCTAAAGACTGTTCACACCTTGTGGAAGCCACTGGGAAAGGAATCTGGTTGATATCCCTTTAAATGGAGGATGGGCTTGCAATGGAAAAGAGTAGGTTCAGAAAAACAGCTCTTCCTGGATGGATTTTCCTCAGGTTTTCGCCTGCAATGTCAGTTCTGTTATACTCACAGACAATATTTTTTGACAGTTTTGGAAACTTTAGAGAGTTTTCTATCCTAATCTGCCAATTCTATGCATATTCTAGTTTCTGGGCCTGAGAAATAGGCAGTTTACTTTGGGCATGTTTTTCATCCAAACGTCAAAATACTGCCCCTTGGCCTAAAGAGGTTTTGTTGGATTTACAATGGTTTTTGTCTCTCTGTCGCTCGATTTTCTCTCTCTCTCTCTCTCTCTCTCTCTCTCTCTCTCTCTCTCTCTCTCTCTCTCTCTGTCTCTCTGTCTCTCTGTCTCTCTGTCTCTGTGTCTCTGTCTCTCTCTGTCTTTCTTGTGTGTTGAACAGGAGGACTTGGAGCGTACCCAGTTGAATGTGTTAGCAGTCCAGGCCATCACGTCTCTGGTTCTGAGTTCCATGACTCTCCCTACTGCCGGAAACCCTACTGTCTCCTGTCTGGAACAACAGCCGAGAAACAAGACCCTTAAAGTCCTGGACACACGGTACACACACACTCTGGGTTCTGGTCTCGGGGCTCTGGGTTCTGGTCACACGGTACACACACACTGGGTTCTGGTCTCTGGGTTCTAGTCTCTGGGTTCTGGACACACGGTACACACACACGCTGGGCTCTGGGTTCTGGACTATGGGTTCTGAACTATGGGTTCTGGTCTCTGGGTTCTGGTCTCTGGGTTCTGGGCTCTGGGTTCTGGTCTCTGGGTTCTGGACTCTGGGTTCTGGGCTCTGGTCTCTTGGTTCTGGTCTATGGGTTCTGGGCTCTGGGTGCTGGGCTCTGGGTGCTGGGCTCTGGGTTCTGGGCTCTGGGTGCTGGGCTCTGTCTGTAAATCTGACGCAATTATCAGGCTACCCCATTATACACACCCACACCAAGCAACAAAAGCCTAAAATACCACAGACTTCAGATTGTGTCACTTTGTAGAATGGCTTTTCCTCTCATACTATATTCATACTGACAGGAGAACTAGTTATTCCTGACATTGCGGTGGTCTGGTCTTCCCGTCAGGTTTGGCAGGAAGTTGTCAGTGATCAGAGGAGCCGTGGAGAGAGAGATCCAGGCCATGGTGTCGAAGAGAGACAACGTACACACACACCACCCCTACCACACCTGGGACCCTGTCCCCTCCCTGTCTGCTGTCTCACCAGGTAACACACCTGGTACCCTGTTCCCTCCCTGTCTGCTGTCTCACCAGGTAACACACCTGGTACCCTGTCCCCTCCCTGTCTGCTGTCTCACCAGGTAACACACCTGGTACCCTGTCCCCTCCCTGTCTGACCAGGTAACACACCTGGTACCCTGTTCCCTCCCTGTCTGCTGTCTCACCAGGTAACACACCTGGTACCCTGTTCCCTCCCTGTCTGCTGTCTCACCAGGTAACACACCTGGTACCCTGTCCCCTCCCTGTCTGCTGTCTCACCAGGTAACACACCTGGTACCCTGTTCCCTCCCTGTCTGACCAGGTAACACACCTGGTACCCTGTCCCCTCCCTGTCTGACCAGGTAACACACCTGGTACCCTGTTCCCTCCCTGTCTGCTGTCTCACCAGGTAACACACCTGGGACCCTGTCCCCTCCCTGTCTGCTGTCTCACCAGGTAACACACCTGGTACCCTGTCCCCTCCCTGTCTGCTGTCTCACCAGGTAACACACCTGGTACCCTGTTCCCTCCCTGTCTGACCAGGTAACACACCTGGTACCCTGTCCCCTCCCTGTCTGCTGTCTCACCAGGTAACACACCTGGTACCCTGTCCCCTCCCTGTCTGACCAGGTAACACACCTGGTACCCTGTCCCCTCCTTGTCTGCTGTCTCACCAGGTAACACACCTGGTACCCTGTCCCCTCTGTCTCACCAGGTAACACACCTGGTACCCTGTCCCCTCCCTGTCTCACCAGGTAACACACCTGGTACCCGGTCCCCTCCCTGTCTCACCAGGTAACACACCTGGTCCCCTCCCTGTCTCACCAGGTAACACACCCGGTCCCCTCCCTGTCTCGCCAGGTAACACACCCGGTCCCCTCCCTGTCTCACCAGGTAACACACCCGGTCCCCTCCCTGTCTCACCAGGTAACACACCTGGTACCCCGGTCCCCTCCCTGTCTCACCAGGTAACACACCCGGTCCCCTCCCTGTCTCACCAGGTAACCACCCGTCCCCCCCTGTCTCACCAGGTAACACACCTGGTACCCTGTCCCCCTCCCTGTCTCACCAGGTAACACACCCGGTCCCCTCCCTGTCTCGCCAGGTAACACACCCGGTCCCTCCCTGTCTCACCAGGTAACACACCTGGTCCCTCCCTGTCTCACCAGGTAACACACCCGGTCCCCCCCTGTCTCACCAGGTAACACACCTGGTCCCCTCCCTGTCTCACCAGGTAACACACCTGGTCCCTCCCTGTCTCACCAGGTAACACACCTGGTCCCCTCCCTGTCTCACCAGGTAACACACCTGGTCCCTCCCTGTCTCACCAGGTAACACACCTGGTACCCGGTCCCCTCCCTGTCTCACCAGGTAACACACCTGGTCCTCCCCTGTCTCACCAGGTAACACACCTGGTCCCCTCCCTGTCTCACCAGGTAACACACCTGGTCCCCTCCCTGTCTCACCAGGTAACACACCTGGTCCCCTCCCTGTCTCACCAGGTAACACACCTGGTCCCCCCCTCCCTGTCTCACCAGGTAACACACCTGGTCCCCCCTGTCTCACCAGGTAACACACCTGGTCCCCTCCCTGTCTCACCAGGTAACACACCTGGTCCCCCCCTCCCTGTCTCACCAGGTAACACACCTGGTACCCTGTCCCCTCCCTGTCTCACCAGGTAACACACCTGGTCCCCTCCCTGTCTCACCAGGTAACACACCTGGTCCTGGTCCCCCTCCCTGTCTCACCAGGTAACACACCTGGTCCCCTCCCTGTCTCACCAGGTAACACACCTGGTCCCTCCCCTGTCTCACCAGGTAACACACCCGGTCCCTCCCTGCTGTCTCACCAGGTAACACACCTGGTCCCCCCTGTCTCACCAGGTAACCACCTGGTTCCCTCCTGTCTCGCCAGGTAACACACCTGGTCCCCTCCCTGTCTCACCAGGTAACACACCCGGTCCCCTCCCTGTCTCACCAGGTAACACACCTGGTCCCTCCCTGTCTCACCAGGTAACACACCTGGTCCCTCCCTGTCTCACCAGGTAACACACCTGGTCCCTCCCTGTCTCACCAGGTAACACACCCGGTCCCTCCCTGTCTCACCAGGTAACACACCTGGTCCCCTCCCTGTCTCACCAGGTAACACACCTGGTCCCTCCCCCTGTCTCACCAGGTAACACACCTGGTCCCCCCTGTCTCACCAGGTAACACACCTGGTCCCCCCTGTCTCACCAGGTAACACACCCGGTCCCCTCCCTGTCTCACCAGGTAACACACCCGGTCCCCTCCCTGTCTCACCAGGTAACACACCCGGTCCCCTCCCTGTCTCACCAGGTAACACACCCGGTCCCCTCCCTGTCTCACCAGGTAACACACCCGGTCCCCTCCCTGTCTCACCAGGTAACACACCCGGTCCCCTCCCTGTCTCACCAGGTAACACACCCGGTCCCCTCCCTGTCTCACCAGGTAACACACCCGGTCCCCTCCCTGTCTCACCAGGTAACACACCTGGTCCCCTCCCTGTCTCACCAGGTAACACACCTGGTCCCCCCTGTCTCACCAGGTAACACACCTGGTCCCTGTCCCCTCCCTGTCTCACCAGGTAACACACCTGGTCCCCTCCCTGTCTCACCAGGTAACACACCCGGTCCCCTCCCTGTCTCACCAGGTAACACACCCGGTCCCTCCCTGTCTCACCAGGTAACACACCCTGGTCCCTCCCTGTCTCACCAGGTAACACACCTGTCCCCTCCCTGTCTCACCAGGTAACACACCTGGGACCATCCAGCTGTCCAGGTAACAGAGGTCCTCCCTGTCTCACCAGGTAACACACCTGGTCCCTCTGTGTCTCACCAGGTACACTGATCAGCCTGAGAAACTCCTGTCTCACCAGGTAACACACCTGGTCCCTCCCTGTCTGGACCAGGTAACACACCTGGTCCCTCCCTGTCTCACCAGGTAACACACCTGGTCCCTCCCCTCCCTGTCTCACCAGGTAACACACCCGGTCCCTCCCCTGTCTCACCAGGTAACACACCTGGTCCCCTCCCTGTCTCACCAGGTAACACACCAGGTCCCCTCCCTGTCTCACCAGGTAACACACCTGGTCCCCTCCCTGTCTCACCAGGTAACACACCTGGTCCCGGAGAGAGTCTCACCAGGTAACACACCTGGTCCCCTCCCTGTCTCACCAGGTAACACACCTGGTCCCTCCCTGTCTCACCAGGTAACACACCTGGTCCCCCCCTGTCTCACCAGGTAACACACCTGGTCCCCTCCCCTGTCTCACCAGGTAACACACCTGGTCCCCTCCCTGTCTCACCAGGTAACACACCTGGTCCCCTCCCTGTCTCACCAGGTAACACACCTGGTCCCCTCCCTGTCTCACCAGGTAACACACCTGGTCCCCTCCCTGTCTCACCAGGTAACACACCTGGTCCCCTCCCTGTCTCGCCAGGTAACACACCCGGTCCCCTCCCTGTCTCACCAGGTAACACACCTGGTCCCCTCCCTGTCTCACCAGGTAACACACCCGGTCCCCTCCCTGTCTCGCCAGGTAGACCTAGTTGTTTCTAGTCGTGTCATCCAGGGGTCAGATCCATTCAGCTGTGCAGGGTTCAGAGGTCCTCGTGGATCCTAGTAATTGATGAACCGTGTGTTTCTCTGTGTGTCTCAGCAGGTACACTGATCAGCCATGAGAAACTCCTGCTGCAGATCAACACAGAGAGAGAGATGGGAAACATGGACTACAAACTGGGACAGGTAGGATGGAGAGAGAGAGATGGACTACAAACTGGGACAGGTAGGATGGACTACTCTAACTCCAGGTAGGATGGAAGGATGGACTGGACTAAAACTGGGACAGGTAGGATGGAAGGAGAGAGAGATGGGTCTCATGGACTAC
>NW_026290784.1:147500-167500 GCF_023373465.1 Oncorhynchus keta | reverse complement strand
TAACCTGGGTGTAGCACAGTGAGTAACACACACACACACACACACAGACTACATACTGAATAACCTACGGGCCGTGTGTGTGTTCAGCACAGTGAGTAACACAGACTACATACTGAAACCTGTGGTGTGTGTGTGTGAGTAACACACACACACACACACACACAGACTACATACTGAGTAACCTACGGGCTGTAGCACAGTGAGTAACACACACACACACACACACAGACTACATACTGAGTAACCTACGGGCCGTAGTACAGTGAGTAACACACACACACACACACACACACTGATTCACACACACAGACTACATACTGAGTAACCTACGGGCCGTAGCACAGTGAGTAACACACACACACACACACACACACACACACACACACACACACAGACTACATACTGAATAACCTACGGGCCACAGCACAGTGAGTAACACACACACACACACAGACTACATACTGAGTAACCTACGGGCCGTAGCACAGTGAGTAACACAGACAGACAGACGGCCAGACGGAGTCCAATTAAAATGGTTTGGGATGAGTTGGACTTCAGTGAAGGAAAAGCAGCCAACAAGTGCTCAGCATATGTGGGAACTCCTTCAAGACTGTTGGAAAAGCATTCCAGGTGAAGCTGGTTGAGAGAATGCCAAGAGTGTGCAAAGCTGTCGTCATGGCAAAGGGTGGCTACTTGATCAGAGCCTTGTCCCAAGGTTCAACCCTCCCTTGGTGTTAATACCAGACTAAACCATGCTATGGTATTCACTAAACTGGTTTATATTATAATAACCCCAATGGTATTCACTAAACTGGTTTATATTATAATAACCCCAATGGTTTATATTATAATAACCCCAATGGTATTCACTAAACTGGTTTATATTATAATAACCCCAATGGTTTATATTATAATAACCCCAATGGTTTATATTATAATAACCCCAATGGTTTATATTATAATAACCCCAATGGTTTATATTATAATAACCCCAATGGTTTATATTATAATAACCCCAATGGTTTATATTATAATAACCCCAATGGTATTCACTAAACTGGTTTATATTATAATAACCCCAATGGTTTATATTATAATAACCCCAATGGTTTATATTATAATAACCCCAATAGTTTATATTATAATAACCCCAATGGTTTATATTATAATAACCCCAATGGTTTATATTATAATAACCCCAATGGTTTATATTATAATAACCCCAATGGTTTATATTATAATAACCCCAATGGTTTATATTATAATAACCCCAATGGTTTATATTATAATAACCCCAATGGTTTATATTATAATAACCCCAATGGTTTATATTATAATAACCCCAATGGTTTATATTATAATAACCCCAATGGTTTATATTATAATAACCCCAATGGTTTATATTATAATAACCCCAATGGTTTATATTATAATAACCCCAATGGTTTATATTATAATAACCCCAATGGTTTATATTATAATAACCCCAATGGTTTATATTATAATAACCCCAATGGTTTATATTATAATAACCCCAATGGTTTATATTATAATAACCCCAATGGTTTATATTATAATAAACCCAATGTCTCTTATAATCTCCCTCTGGTTTCTATTATAATAACCCCAATCTTTATATTATAATAACCCCTGTATTCACTAAACTGTTTATATTATAATAACCCCAATGTTTATATTATAATAACTGTGGTTTATATTATAATAACCCCAATGGTATTCATGTATCTCTCTCTCTGTCTCTTTCTTTCTCTCTCTCTCTGTCTCTCTCTCTCTCTCTGTCTCTCTCTCTGTCTGTCTCTCTCTGTCTCTCTCTCTGTGTCTCTGTGTCTCTCTCTCTCTCTGTCTCTATGTCTCTCAGCTGTGTGAATCTGCACAACCAGCAGCATGTCTTGGTGATGTGTGCTGTGGCCTTTTACATGATGGAGAACTACCCTCTGGATGTAGGAGCCGAGTTTACTGCTGGGGTTATACAGGTTAGTACTGCTGGGGTTATACAGGTTAGTACTGTAGTACTGCTGGGGTTATACAGGTTAGTACTGCTGGGGTTATACAGGTTAGTACTGTAGTACTGCTGGGGTTATACAGGTTAGTACTGTAGTACTGCTGGGGTTATACAGGTTAGTACTGCTGGGGTTATACAGGTTAGTACTGCTGGGGTTATACAGGTTAGTACTGTAGTACTGCTGGGTTATACAGGTTAGTACTGTAGTACTGCTGGGTTATACAGGTTAGTACTGCTGGGGTTATACAGGTTAGTACTGTAGTACTGCTGGGGTTATACAGGTTAGTACTGCTGGGTTATACAGGTTAGTATTGTAGTACTGCTGGGGTTATACAGGTTAGTACTGCTGGGTTATACAGGTTAGTACTGTAGTACTGCTGGGGTTATACAGGTTAGTACTGCTGGGGTTATACAGGTTAGTACTGCTGGGGTTATACAGGTTAGTACTGTAGTACTGCTGGGGTTATACAGGTTAGTACTGTAGTACTGCTGGGTTATACAGGTTAGTACTGCTGGGTTATACAGGTTAGTACTGTAGTACTGCTGGGTTATACAGGTTAGTACTGCTGGGGTTATACAGGTTAGTACTGTAGTACTGCTGGGGTTATACAGGTTAGTACTGTAGTACTGCTGGGTTATACAGGTTAGTACTGCTGGGGTTATACAGGTTAGTACTGCTGGGGTTATACAGGTTAGTACTGTAGTACTGCTGGGGTTATACAGGTTAGTACTGTAGTACTGCTGGGTTATACAGGTTAGTACTGTAGTACTGCTGGGTTATACAGGTTAGTACTGCTGGGGTTATACAGGTTAGTACTGTAGTACTGCTGGGGTTATACAGGTTAGTACTGCTGGGTTATACAGGTTAGTACTGTAGTACTGCTGGGGTTATACAGGTTAGTACTGTAGTACTGCTGGGTTATACAGGTTAGTACTGTAGTACTGCTGGGGTTATACAGGTTAGTACTGTAGTACTGCTGGGGTTATACAGGTTAGTACTGTAGTACTGCTGGGTTATACAGGTTAGTACTGCTGGGGTTATACAGGTTAGTACTGTAGTACTGCTGGGGTTATACAGGTTAGTACTGTAGTACTGCTGGGGTTATACAGGTTAGTACTGCTGGGTTATACAGGTTAGTACTGCTGGGGTTATACAGGTTAGTACTGTAGTACTGCTGGGGTTATACAGGTTAGTACTGTAGTACTGCTGGGGTTATACAGGTTAGTACTGTAGTACTGCTGGGGTTATACAGGTTAGTACTGCTGGGGTTATACAGGTTAGTACTGTAGTACTGCTGGGGTTATACAGGTTAGTACTGTAGTACTGCTGGGGTTATACAGGTTAGTACTGTAGTACTGCTGGGGTTATACAGGTTAGTACTGTAGTACTGCTGGGGTTATACAGGTTAGTACTGCTGGGGTTATACAGGTTAGTACTGTAGTACTGCTGGGGTTATACAGGTTAGTACTGTAGTACTGCTGGGGTTATACAGGTTAGTACTGCTGGGGTTATACAGGTTAGTACTGCTGGGGTTATACAGGTTAGTACTGTAGTACTGCTGGGGTTATACAGGTTAGTACTGTAGTACTGCTGGGTTATACAGGTTAGTACTGTAGTACTGCTGGGGTTATACAGGTTAGTACTGTAGTACTGCTGGGGTTATACAGGTTAGTACTGTAGTACTGCTGGGGTTATACAGGTTAGTACTGTAGTACTGCTGGGTTATACAGGTTAGTACTGCTGGGGTTATACAGGTTAGTACTGTAGTACTGCTGGGGTTATACAGGTTAGTACTGCTGGGTTATACAGGTTAGTACTGCTGGGGTTATACAGGTTAGTACTGTAGTACTGCTGGGGTTATACAGGTTAGTACTGTAGTACTGCTGGGGTTATACAGGTTAGTACTGTAGTACTGCTGGGGTTATACAGGTTAGTACTGTAGTACTGCTGGGGTTATACAGGTTAGTACTGCTGGGGTTATACAGGTTAGTACTGTAGTACTGCTGGGGTTATACAGGTTAGTACTGCTGGGGTTATACAGGTTAGTACTGTAGTACTGCTGGGGTTATACAGGTTAGTACTGTAGTACTGCTGGGGTTATACAGGTTAGTACTGTAGTACTGCTGGGGTTATACAGGTTAGTACTGTAGTACTGCTGGGGTTATACAGGTTAGTACTGCTGGGGTTATACAGGTTAGTACTGTAGTACTGCTGGGGTTATACAGGTTAGTACTGTAGTACTGCTGGGGTTATACAGGTTAGTACTGTAGTACTGCTGGGGTTATACAGGTTAGTACTGCTGGGGTTATACAGGTTAGTACTGTAGTACTGCTGGGGTTATACAGGTTAGTACTGTAGTACTGCTGGGTTATACAGGTTAGTACTGTAGTACTGCTGGGGTTATACAGGTTAGTACTGTAGTACTGCTGGGGTTATACAGGTTAGTACTGTAGTACTGCTGGGGTTATACAGGTTAGTACTGTAGTACTGCTGGGGTTATACAGGTTAGTACTGTAGTACTGCTGGGTTATACAGGTTAGTACTGCTGGGGTTATACAGGTTAGTACTGTAGTACTGCTGGGGTTATACAGGTTAGTACTGCTGGGTTATACAGGTTAGTACTGCTGGGGTTATACAGGTTAGTACTGTAGTACTGCTGGGGTTATACAGGTTAGTACTGTAGTACTGCTGGGGTTATACAGGTTAGTACTGTAGTACTGCTGGGGTTATACAGGTTAGTACTGCTGGGGTTATACAGGTTAGTACTGTAGTACTGCTGGGGTTATACAGGTTAGTACTGTAGTACTGCTGGGGTTATACAGGTTAGTATACTGTTAGTACTGCTGGGGTTATACAGGTTAGTACTGTAGTACTGCTGGGGTTATACAGGTTAGTACTGTAGTACTGCTGGGGTTATACAGGTTAGTACTGTAGTACTGCTGGGGTTATACAGGTTAGTACTGTAGTACTGCTGGGTTATACAGGTTAGTACTGCTGGGGTTATACAGGTTAGTACTGTAGTACTGCTGGGGTTATACAGGTTAGTACTGTAGTACTGCTGGGGTTATACAGGTTAGTACTGTAGTACTGCTGGGGTTATACAGGTTAGTACTGTAGTACTGCTGGGTTATACAGGTTAGTACTGTAGTACTGCTGGGGTTATACAGGTTAGTACTGCTGGGGTTATACAGGTTAGTACTGTAGTACTGCTGGGGTTATACAGGTTAGTACTGTAGTACTGCTGGGGTTATACAGGTTAGTACTGTAGTACTGCTGGGGTTATACAGGTTAGTACTGTAGTACTGCTGGGGTTATACAGGTTAGTACTGCTGGGGTTATACAGGTTAGTACTGTAGTACTGCTGGGGTTATACAGGTTAGTACTGCTGGGGTTATACAGGTTAGTACTGTAGTACTGCTGGGGTTATACAGGTTAGTACTGTAGTACTGCTGGGGTTATACAGGTTAGTACTGCTGAGGTTATACAGGTTAGTACTGTAGTACTGCTGGGGTTATACAGGTTAGTACTGTAGTACTGCTGGGTTATACAGGTTAGTACTGTAGTACTGCTGGGGTTATACAGGTTAGTACTGTAGTACTGCTGGGGTTATACAGGTTAGTACTGTAGTACTGCTGGGGTTATACAGGTTAGTACTGCTGGGGTTATACAGGTTAGTACTGTAGTACTGCTGGGGTTATACAGGTTAGTACTGCTGGGGTTATACAGGTTAGTACTGTAGTACTGCTGGGGTTATACAGGTTAGTACTGTAGTACTAATCCACCTCTCTCTCCCTCCGCCCCCCTCCACCTCTCTCTCCCTCTGCCCCCTCCACCTCTCTCTCCCTCTGCCCCCTCCACCTCTCTCTCCCTCTGCCCCCTCCACCTCTCTCTCCCTCTGCCCCCTCCATCTCTCTCTGGCTCCGCCCCCCTCCACCTCTCTCTGGCTCCGCCCCCCTCCACCTCTCTCTGGCTCCGCCCCCCTCCACCTCTCTCTCCGGCTCTGCCCCCTCCATCTCTCTCTGGCTCCGCCCCCCTCCACCTCTCTCTGGCTCCGCCCCCCTCCCTCCACCTCCACCTCTCTCTGGCTCCGCCCCCCTCCACCTCTCTCTGGCTCCGCCCCCCTCCACCTCTCTCTGGCTCCGCCCCCCTCCACCTCTCTCTGGCTCCGCCCCCCTCCATCTCTCTCTGGCTCCGCCCCCCTCCACCTCTCTCTGGCTCCGCCCCCCTCCACCCCTCTCTGGCTCCGCCCCCCTCCACCTCTCTCTGGCTCCGCCCCCCTCCACCTCTCTCTGGCTCTGCCCCCCTCCACCTCTCTCTGGCTCCGCCCCCCTCCACCTCTCTCTGGCTCCGCCCCCCTCCACCTCTCTCTGGCTCCGCCCCCCTCCACCTCTCTAGATGTGTGGTGTGATGGTATCAGCCAGTGAAGACTCCACCCCCTCAGTGATCTACCACTGTGTGTTGCGTGGGTTGGAGCGCCTCCTGCTGTCGGAGCAGCTGTCTCGTATGGACGGAGAGACACTGGTTAAACTGAGTGTCGACCGGGTTAACATGCCAAGCCCTCACAGAGCCATGTCTGCACTGGGACTCATGCTCACCTGCATGTACACAGGTAACATCTACCTGTACCTAGTATCATCTAACTAACGCTAGCTAGCTTAGCCCTGCATGTACACAGGTAACATCTCTCTATACCTAGTATCATCTAACTAACGCTAGTTAGCTTAGCCCTGCATGTACACGGGTAACATCTACCTATACCTAGTATCATCTAACTATACCTAGTATCATCTAACTAACTAACGCTAGCTAGCTTAGCCCTGCATGTACACAGGTAACATCTCTCTATACCTAGTATCATCTAACTAACGCTAGTTAGCTTAGCCCTGCATGTACACGGGTAACATCTACCTATACCTAGTATCATCTAACTAACGCTAGCTAGCTTAGCCCTGCATGTACACAGGTAACATCTCTCTATACCTAGTATCATCTAACTAACGCTAGTTAGCTTAGCCCTGCATGTACACAGGTAACATCTACCTGTACCTAGTATCATCTAACTAACGCTAGCTAGCTTAGCCCTGCATGTACACAGGTAACATCTACCTATACCTAGTATCATCTAACTAACGCTAGCTAGCTTAGCCCTGCATGTACACAGGTAACATCTACCTATACCTAGTATCATCTAACTAACGCTAGCTAGCTTAGCCCTGCATGTACACAGGTAACATCTACCTATACCTAGTATCATCTAACTAACGCTAGCTAGCTTAGCCCTGCATGTACACAGGTAACATCTACCTATACCTAGTATCATCTAACTATACCTAGTATCATCTAACTAACTAACGCTAGCTAGCTTAGCCCTGCATGTACACAGGTAACATCTACCTATACCTAGTATCATCTAACTAACGCTAGCTAGCTTAGCCCTGCATGTACACGGGTAACATCTACCTATACCTAGTATCATCTAACTAACGCTAGCTAGCTTAGCCCTGCATGTACACAGGTAACATCTACCTATACCTAGTATCATCTAACTAACGCTAGCTAGCTTAGCCCTGCATGTACACAGGTAACATCTACCTATACCTAGTATCATCTAACTAACGCTAGCTAGCTTAGCCCTGCATGTACACAGGTAACATCTATCTATACCTAGTATCATCTAACTAACGCTAGCTAGCTTAGCCCTGCATGTACACAGGTAACATCTACCTATACCTAGTATCATCTAACTAACTAACTAACTAACCCTAGCTAGCTTAGCCCTGCATGTACACAGGTAACATCTATCTATACCTAGTATCATCTAACTAACGCTAGCTAGCTTAGCCCTGCATGTACACAGGTAACATCTACCTATACCTAGTATCATCTAACTAACGCTAGCTAGCTTAGCCCTGCATGTACACAGGTAACATCTACCTATACCTAGTATCATCTAACTAACGCTAGCTAGCTTAGCCCTGCATGTACACAGGTAACATCTATCTATACCTAGTATCATCTAACTAACGCTAGCTAGCTTAGCCCTGCATGTACACAGGTAACATCTACCTATACCTAGTATCATCTAACTAACTAACTAACTAACTAACTAACCCTAGCTAGCTTAGCCCTGCATGTACACAGGTAACATCTATCTATACCTAGTATCATCTAACTAACTAACCCTAGCTAGCTTAGCCCTGCATGTACACAGGTAACATCTATCTATACCTAGTATCATCTAACTAACGCTAGCTAGCTTAGCCCTGCATGTACACGGGTAACATCTATCTATACCTAGTGTCATCTAACTTACGCTAGCTAGCTTAGCCCTGCATGTACACAGGTAACATCTACCTATACCTAGTATCATCTAACTAACTAACGCTAGCTAGCTTAGCCCTGCATGTACACGGGTAACATCTACCTATACCTAGTATCATCTAACTATACCTAGTATCATCTAACCAACGCCAGCTAGCTTAGCCCTGCATGTACACAGGTAACATCTCTCTATACCTAGTATCATCTAACTAACGCCAGCTAGCTTAGCCCTGCATGTACACGGGTAACATCTACCTATACCTAGTATCATCTAACTAACGCCAGCTAGCTTAGCCCTGCATGTACACAGGTAACATCTACCTAGTATCATCTAACTAATGCTAACTAGCCTAGCCCTGCATGTACACAGGTAACATCTATCTATACCTAGTATCATCTAACTAACGCCAGCTAGCTTAGCCCTGCATGTACACAGGTAACATCTACCTAGTATCATCTAACTAATGCTAACTAGCCTAGCCCTGCATATATGTAGTTCCAAGACAATGAACTATTAGCCATTATAACAATGTAGAGGCAATTGCTATCGCTAACATAACAATGTAGAGGCTAACATAACAATGTAGAGGCTATAGCTATCGCTAACATAACAATGTAAAGGCTATTGCTAACATAACAATGTAGAGGCTATCGCTAACATAACAATGTAGAGGCTATCGCTAACATAACAATGTAGAGGCTATCGCTAACATAACAATGTAGAGGCTATCGCTAACATAACAATGTAGAGGCTATCGCTAACATAACAATGTAGAGGCTATCGCTAACATAACAATGTAGAGGCTATCGCTAACATAACAATGTAGAGGCTATCGCTAACATAACAATGTAGAAGCTATCGCTAACATAACAATGTAGAGGCTATAGCTATAGCTAACATAACAATGTAGAGGCTATCGCTAACATAACAATGTAGAGGCTATCGCTAACATAACAATGTAGAGGCTATCGCTAACATAACAATGTAGAGGCTATCGCTAACATAACAATGTAGAGGCTATCGCTAACATAACAATGTAGAGGCTATCGCTAACATAACAATGTAGAGGCTATCGCTAACATAACAATGTAGAGGCTATCGCTAACATAACAATGTAGAGGCTATAGCTATCGCTAACATAACAATGTAGAGGCTATCGTTAACATAACAATGTAGAGGCTATCGTTAACATAACAATGTAGAGGCTATCGCTAACATAACAATGTAGAGGCTATCGCTATCGCTAACATAACAATGTAGAGGCTATCGCTAACATAACAATGTAGAGGCTATCGCTAACATAACAATGTAGAGGCTATCGCTAACATAACAATGTAGAGGCTATCGCTAACATAACAATGTAGAGGCTATAGCTATAGCTAACATAACAATGTAGAGGCTATCGCTAACATAACAATGTAGAGGCTATCGCTAACATAACAATGTAGAGGCTATCGCTAACATAACAATGTAGAGGCTATCGCTAACATAACAATGTAGAGGCTATCGCTAACATAACAATGTAGAGGCTATCTAACATAACAATGCTAACATAACAATGTAGAGGCTATCGCTAACATAACAATGTAGAGGCTATAGCTATCGCTAACATAACAATGTAGAGGCTATCGCATAACAATGTAGAGGCTATCGTTAACATAACAATGTAGAGGCTATAGCTATCGCTAACATAACAATGTAGAGGCTATCGTTAACATAGCAATGTAGAGGCTATCGTTAACATAGCAATGTAGAGGCTATCGTTAACATAACAATGTAGAGGCTATCGTTAACATAACAATGTAGAGGCTATCGTTAACATAACAATGTAGAGGCTATCGCTAACATAACAATGTAGAGGCTATCGCTAACATAACAATGTAGAGGCTATAGCTATCGCTAACATAACAATGTAGAGGCTATCGCTAACATAACAATGTAGAGGCTATAGCTAACATAACAATGTAGAGGCTATCGCTAACACAACAATGTAGAGGCTATCGCTAACATAACAATGTAGAGGCTATCGCTAATATAGCTAACACTAACATAATAAAGTAACTAGCTAATGCTAACAATTCTAAGAATCCCCTTTCTTCCCAGGACAGGAAAACAAGATTCCCTCCTATGACCAATTAACTAACCCCAATCGTACAAACTCCTACCTCACAAACTAGCCTGGGTGTACCAGTCTGTTTAGCTAACATTCCACATTTGCAATGACAAGAGTACAAGGTGTGGAATGTTAGCCAGACAGACTGGGTACCCAGGCTACCCCTCCCCCCCAAAACCAGCTTTGTCTATGAATAAAAATAACTTTTCCATCAAACAATCGTTTAATAATTGAATAATCACGACGAATCACCCTCTCATCCTCCCAGCGGTGCGTACCTCAGCGTCGGGGTCAGAGGTGATGGGGTCAGAGGTTAGAGGTCAGGGGTCAGAGGTGACCTCGGGTCCTGTTGCTTTCTCCTCAGGCAAGGAGAAGGCCAGCCCTGGTCGCCCGGCCGGCGCTGTCGACCCTCAGGCCCCCGACAGCGAGTCTGTCATCGTTGCCATGGAGAGGGTATCTGTGCTCTTCGACAGGTAGGGGTTGTGACGAAAACACAGTCTACACACAACACAGTCTACACACAACACAGTCTACACACAACACAGTCTACACACAACACAGTCTACACACAACACAGTCTACACACAACACAGTCTAAACACAACACAGTCTACACACAACCCTCTATCAGACACACAACACAGTCTACACACAACACAGTCTACACACAACACAGTCTACACACAACACAGTCTACACACAACACAGTCTACACACAACACAGTCTACACACAACACAGTCTACACACAACACAGTCTACACACAACACAGTCTAAACAGACACACAACACAGTCTACACACAACCCTCTATCAGACACACAACACAGTCTACACACAACCCTCTATCAGACACACAACAGTCTACACACAACCCTCTATCAGACACACAACACAGTCTACACACAACACAGTCTACACACAACACAGTCTACACACAACCCTCTATCAGACACACAACACAGTCTACACGCAACACAGTCTACACACAACACAGTCTACACGCAACACAGTCTACACGCAACACAGTCTACACACAACACAGTCTACACACTACACAGTCTACACACAACACAGTCTACACACAACACAGTCTACACACAACACAGTCTACACACAACACAGTCTACACACAACACAGTCTACACACAACCCTCTATCAGACACACAACCCTCTATCAGACACACAACTCACATAACGTTACTGTTATCTGATAAATGAATGTAATGGAAACAGGTTTCTCATATTAACCATAGCAACAGACTGTTATATATCTGGTTTGATGGTTTCTCATATTAACCATAGTAACAGACTGTTATATATCTGGTTTGATGGTTTCTCATATTAACCATAGTAACAGACTGTTATATATCTGGTTTGATGGTTTCTCATATTAACCATAGCAACAGACTGTTATATATCTGGTTTGATGGTTTCTCATATTAACCATAGTAACAGACTGTTATATATCTGGTTTGATGGTTTCTCATATTAACCATAGTAACAGACTGTTATATATCTGGTTTGATGGTTTCTCATATTAACCATAGTAACAGACTGTTATATATCTGGTTTGATGGTTTCTCATATTAACCATAGTAACAGACTGTTATATATCTGGTTTGATGGTTTACCATAGTAACAGACTGTTATATATCTGGTGTGATGGTTTCTCATATTAACCATAGTAACAGACTGTTATATATCTGGTTTGATGGTTTCTCATATTAACAGACTGTTATATATCTGGTTTGATGGTTTACCATAGTAACAGACTGTTATATATCTGGTTTGATGGTTTCTCATATTAACCATAGTAACAGACTGTTATATATCTGGTTTGATGGTTTCTCCATATATATCTGGTTTGATGGTTTCCATAGTAACAGACTGTTATATATCTGGTTTGATGGTTTCTCATATTAACCATAGTAACAGACTGTTATATATCTGGTATTGATGGTTTCTCATATTAACCATAGTAACAGACTGTTATATATCTGGTGTTGATATCTGGTTTCTCATATTAACCATAGTAACAGACTGTTATATATCTGGTTTGATGGTTTCTCATATTAACCATAGTAACAGACTGTTATATATCTGGTTTGATGGTTTCTCATATTAACCATAGTAACAGACTGTTATATATCTGGTTTGATGGTTTAATCATCAACAGACTGTTATATATCTGGTTTGATGGTTTACCATAGTAACAGACTGTTATATATCTGGTTTGATGGTTTACCATAGTAACAGACTGTTATATATCTGGTTTGATGGTTTCTCATATAGTAACCATAGGTTTGATGGTTTCAACAGACTGTTATATATCTGGTTTGATGGTTTCTCATATTAACCATAGTAACAGACTGTTATATATCTGGTTTGATGGTTTCTCATATTAACCATAGTAACAGACTGTTATATATCTGGTTTGATGGTTTCTCATATTAACCATAGTAACAGACTGTTATATATCTGGTTTGATGGTTTCTCATATTAACCATAGTAACAGACTGTTATATATCTGGTTTGATGGTTTATCATATTAACCATAGTAACAGACTGTTATATATCTGGTTTGATGGTTTCTCATATTAACCATAGTAACAGACTGTTATATATCTGGTGTGATGGTTTCTCATATTAACCATAGTAACAGACTGTTATATATCTGGTTTGATGGTTTCTCATATTAACCATAGTAACAGACTGTTATATATCTGGTGTGATGGTTTCTCATATTAACCATAGTAACAGACTGTTATATATCTGGTTTGATGGTTTCTCATATTAACCATAGTAACAGACTGTTATATATCTGGTTTGATGGTTTCTCATATTAACCATAGTAACAGACTGTTATATATCTGGTGTGATGGTTTCTCATATTAACCATAGTAACAGACTGTTATATATCTGGTTTGATGGTTTCTCATATTAACCATAGTAACAGACTGTTATATATCTGGTTTGATGGTTTCTCATATTAACCATAGTAACAGACTGTTATATATCTGGTTTGATGGTTTCTCATATTAACCATAGCAACAGACTGTTATATATCTGGTTTGATGGTTTCTCATATTAACCATAGTAACAGACTGTTATATATCTGGTTTGATGGTTTCTCATATTAACCATAGTAACAGACTGTTATATATCTGGTTTGATGGTTTCTCATATTAACCATAGTAACAGACTGTTATATATCTGGTTTGATGGTTTATCATATTAACCATAGTAACAGACTGTTATATATCTGGTTTGATGGTTTCTCATATTAACCATAGTAACAGACTGTTATATATCTGGTTTGATGGTTTACCATAGTAACAGACTGTTATATATCTGGTTTGATGGTTTCTCATATTAACCATAGTAACAGACTGTTATATATCTGGTTTGATGGTTTCTCATATTAACCATAGCAACAGACTGTTATATATCTGGTGTGATGGTTTCTCATATTAACCATAGTAACAGACTGTTATATATCTGTTGTGATGGTTTCTCATATTAACCATAGTAACAGACTGTTATATATCTGGTTTGATGGTTTCTCATATTAACCATAGTAACAGACTGTTATATATCTGGTTTGATGGTTTCTCATATTAACCATAGTAACAGACTGTTATATATCTGGTTTGATGGTTTACCATAGTAACAGACTGTTATATATCTGGTTTGATGGTTTCTCATATTAACCATAGTAACAGACTGTTATATATCTGGTTTGATGGTTTACCATAGTAACAGACTGTTATATATCTGGTTTGATGGTTTCTCATATTAACCATAGTAACAGACTGTTATATATCTGGTTTGATGGTTTCTCATATTAACCATAGTAACAGACTGTTATATATCTGGTTTGATGGTTTCTCATATTAACCATAGTAACAGACTGTTATATATCTGGTGATGGTTTACCATAGTAACAGACTGTTATATATCTGGTTTGATGGTTTCTCATATTAACCATAGTAACAGACTGTTATATATCTGGTTTGATGGTTTCTCATATTAACCATAGTAACAGACTGTTATATATCTGGTTTGATGGTTTACCATAGTAACAGACTGTTATATATCTGGTTTGATGGTTTCTCATATTAACCATAGTAACAGACTGTTATATATCTGGTTTGATGGTTTCTCATATTAACCATAGTAACAGACTGTTATATATCTGGTTTGATGGTTTCTCATATTAACCATAGTAACAGACTGTTATATATCTGGTTTGATGGTTTCTCATATTAACCATAGCAACAGACTGTTATATATCTGGTTATATTTCTCATTAGTAACAGATTTTCTAACAATAGTAACAGACTGGGGATGTTATATATCTGTTTAGCAACAGACTCTTTTATGGTTTCTCATATTCTAACCATAGGCCAGACTGTTATATATCTGGTTTGATGGTTTCTCATTTTCTAACAATGAGGCCAGTCTTTTATATCTGGGGATTTTATTTTCAAACAATGTAGCCAGTCTTTCTGATGGTTTCTCATTATCTGCGTGATGGTTTACCATGGGGGTTTCTATTTTCAAACAATGTAGCCACTGTTATATTTGGGGGGTTGTCTATTTTCTAACAATGAGGCCAGTCTTTTGGGGGTTGTCTATTACAAACAATGTAGGCCAGTCTTTTGGGGGTTGTCTATTTTCTAACAATGAGGCCAGTCTTTTTGGGGGGTTGTCTATTTTCTAACAATGTAGCCAGTCTTTTTGGGGGGTTGTCTATTTTCTAACAATGTAGCCAGTCTTTTTGGGGGGTTGTCTATTTTCTAACAATGAGGCCAGTCTTTTTGGGGGGTTGTCTATTTTCTAACAATGAGGCCAGTCTTTTTGGGGGGTTGTCTATTTTCTAACAATGAGGCCAGTCTTTTTGGGGGGTTGTCTATTTTCTAACAATGAGGCCAGTCTTTTTGGGGGGTTGTCTATTTTCTAACAATGTAGCCAGTCTTTTTGGGGGGTTGTCTATTTTCTAACAATGAGGCCAGTCTTTTTGGGGGGTTGTCTATTTTCTAACAATGAGGCCAGTCTTTTTGGGGGGTTGTCTAACAATGTAGCCAGTCTTTTTGGGGGGTTGTCTATTTTCTAACAATGAGGCCAGTCTTTTTGGGGGGTTGTCTAACAATGTAGCCAGTCTATTTGGGGGTTGTCTATTTTCTAACAATGAGGCCAGTCTTTTTGGGGGGTTGTCTATTTTCTAACAATGTAGCCAGTCTTTTTGGGGGGTTGTTTATTTTCAAACAATGGACCCAGTCTCACAGTTGTTTCCTGATGTCTGGTTCTCCATGTCCGTTAGCTCCGATATTTCCTACATTTGTTGTGCCAGGGTCCGTAAGGGTTTACCCAGCGAGGCACGGGTGGTGGCCAGGATTCTTCCGCAGTTCCTGGACGACTTCTTCCCTCCGCAGGACGTCATGAACAAGGTCATCGGAGAGTTCCTGTCCAATCAGCAGCCTTACCCACAGTTCATGGCTACTGTGGTCTACAAGGTCAGTGTGAGAATGGCAGACAACTCACTCTCTTTCACTACCCCCCCATCTCTCTCTCCTTCCCTCTCTCCTCCCTCTCCCCTTCCCCACTCTCCTTTCTCCCTCCCTTTCTCCTTCCCCACTCTCCTTTCTCCCTCCCCCTCTTCTCTCCCTCCTCCCCCTCTTCTCTCCCTCCTCCCCCTCTTCTCTCCCTCCTCCCCCTCTTCTCTTCCTCTCTCCTCCCTCTCTCCTCCCTCTCTCCTCTCCCTCTCTCCTCTCCCTCTCTCCTCCCTCTCTCCTCCTCTCCTCTCCCTCTCCCTCCTCCTCCCTCTCTCCCTCCTCCCTCCCTCTCTCCTCCCCCTCTCCTCCCCCTCTCCTCCCTCCCTCTCTCCTCCCTCTCTCCTCCCTCCCTCCCCCTCCCTCTCCCCTCTCCTCCCTCCCTCTCTCCTTCCCTCCCTCTCCCTCCCTCCCTCCCTCCAGACCCTCCCCCTCTCCTCCCAGTCCCTCTCTCCTCCCTCCCTCTCTCCTCCCTCTCCCTTCCCCTCTCCTCCCTCCCTCTCTCCCCCTCTCTCCCTCCCTCTCCCTCCCCTCCCTCCCTCCTCTCCTCCCTCTCCCCCTCCCTCTCCTCCCTCCCTCCCTCCCTCTCCCCTCCCCCTCCCCCTCTCCTCCCTCCCTCTCCTCCCTCTCTCTCCCTCCCTCTCCTCCCTCAGGTGTTCCAGACCCTCCATGCTACAGGCCAGTCCAGTATGGTGACAGACTGGGTGTTACTGTCTCTGTCTAACCCTCTCCCTCTCCCTCCCCCTCTCCTCCCTCAGGTGTTCCAGACCCTCCATGCTACAGGCCAGTCCAGTATGGTGACAGACTGGGTGTTACTGTCTCTGTCTAACCCTCTCCCTCCCCTCCCTCCCCCTCTCCTCCCTCAGGTGTTCCAGACCCTCCATGCTACAGGCCAGTCCAGTATGGTGACAGACTGGGTGTTACTGTCTCTGTCTAACTTCACCCAGAGAACCCCAGTTGCCATGGCCATGTGGAGTCTGTCTTGCTTCTTCATCTCTGCCTCCACCTCCCAGTGGGTCTCTGCCCTGTATCCTTACTAGAGAAGGGGACAGGTGGGGGTGTAGTGTGTCTGTGTCTTTGTGTGTCTTTGTGTGTCTGTGTGTGTGTGTGTGCAGTCTGTGTCTTTGTGTGTGTGTCTATCTGTCTCTGTGTGTGTGTGTCTTTGTGTGTCTCTGTGTGTGTGTGTGTGTGTCTTTGTGTGTAGTCTGTGTGTGTGTGTGTGTGTCTCTGTGTGTGTGTGTGTCTGTGTCTGTGTCTGTCTCTGTGTGTGTGTGTGTGTGTCTGTGTGCAGTCTGTGTGTGTCTGTGTCTGTCTCTGTGTGTGTCTGTGTCTCTGTGTGTGTCTGTGTCTCTGTGTGTGTCTGTTTCTCTGTGTGTGTCTCTGTGTGTGTGTGTGGTAGAGAAGTAGAAGTCATATTGTCCTCCATCTCTCCTTAACCCCCCCCAGCCTGCCCCATGTCATCAGCCGTATGGGTAAGAGTGAGGTGGTGGACATCAGCCTGTTCTGTCTGGTGGCCCTGGACTTCTACAGACACCAGCTGGATGAAGAGTTGGACCGCAGAGCCTTCCAGTCTGTCTTCCAGACCGTGGCCTCGCCTGGCAACACCTATCAGCAGCTACTGGACTGTCTGCAGAGTATCCACCAAGACACATCACTCTGAGAGAGAGAGAGATGTAGCCCCTATCACCAGACATCACACAGACATCACACAGAGTGAGAGAGGGGGGCGAGGGGGGACGGAGAGAGAGGGGGGGACGGAGTGAGAGGAGGGGGGAGAGAGAGGGGGGGGGGAGAGGGGACGGAGAGTGAGAGAGGGGGACAGAGAGAGAGAGAGAGAGGGGACAGAGAGAGGAGAGAGAGGGGAGGGGGGGCAGAGAGAGAGACAGAGAGAGGGGGGGGTAGAGAAAGAGATGGGGGCAGAGAGAGGGGAGAGAGGGAGACATGAGCTGAGAGGGGAGAGGAGAGAGAGGGGGGCAGAGAGAGAGAGGGGGGGAGAGAGAGAGACAGAGAGAGGAGAGAGAGGGGGAGAGACATGAGATCACCAGACATCACAGAGGGAGGGGGGGAGAGAGAGAGACAGAGACATCACAGAGAGAGAGGGGGGGAGAGAGACATGTAGATCACCAGACATCACAGAGAGAGAGAGATGGGGGGAGAGAGAGGGGGAGAGAGAGAGACAGAGACATCACAGAGACAGAGAGACATCACAGAGGAGAGGGGGACATCACAGAGAGAGACAGAGGGAGAGAGAGAGACATGTAGCTCCTATCACCAGACATCACAGAGAGAGAGAGACATGTAGCTCCTATCACCAGACATCACAGAGGGAGAGAGACATGTAGCTCCTATCACCAGACATCACAGAGGGAGAGAGACATGTAGCTCCTATCACCAGACATCACAGAGGGAGAGAGACCAAACAATTAAACGGACGGACACACAACTAGTCTTTCTTTGTCCAAATCAGATGACCTCATCTCCTTTCCCTCTCAGCTGCTGATCTGACATCGTTGAAGAGCCAAAAGGAAAGCGACATGACAGATGAGTGTCTTACTGTACCAGACATACAGGAGAGAGCTGACAGAGGAAGGAGTGTCTTACTGTACCAGACATACAGGAGAGAGCTGACAGAGGAAGGAGTGTCTTACTGTACCAGACATACAGGAGAGAGCTGACAGAGGAACAGTGTTAGGACACTGCTAGCTAGCGACAGGCTCGTACTCGACTCCCTTCTAGAGAAAAAAATTGAAAGAAATAAATAATTGGCTCATTTAAGATTATTTTGGTTCCCGCCTGCATCCTCGTTTCCCCCCGGACCATTCATTAAGACGGACAACAACACACCCACCATGAGGGACTTCCAGCACCTTGATGACGAACTAAGAAAAATAATATTCAACCCTCCCCCCCCAAAAAAAGAGGGGAAAACCCTGGAATTGTATATTTTCCTGTGAAGTACTTCATTGGTTGTGATGTGAAATCAAGATACGATAAAAACCATAAACAAATCTAAAGTATTTCCTAATGTTTAAAAGTTCCATACTTCTATTTTTCAGTGTGTTTTATTACAAACAGGCAAAGTAATGATTTAAACCGACTGATTTACAGCTGATGCTTTGATTGATAGGTCTTATACATCCCAAATGATACTCTATTCCCTACTTTGGTAAAGTAGTGCACTATATAGGGAATAGGGCTCTATAGGGCTCTGGTCTAAAGTAGTGCACTATATAGGGAATAGGGTTCCGGTCTAAAGTAGTGCACTATATAGGGAATAGGGCTCTGGTCTAATGTAGTGCACTATATAGGGAATAGGGCTCTGGTCTAAAGTAGTGCCATAGGGCTCTGGTCTATAGTAGTGCTACTATATAGGGAATAGGGTTCTGCCATAGGGCTCTGGTCTATAGTAGTGCACTATATAGGGAATAGGGTGCCATAGGGCTCTGGTCTAATGTAGTGCACTATATAGGGAATAGTGTGCCATAGGGCCCTGGTCTAAAGTAGTGCACTATATAGGGAATAGGGTGCCATAGTAGGGTTCTGGTCTAAAGTAGTGCACTATATAGGGAATAGGGTGCTAGGGCTCTGGGAATACTAGTGCAAAAGAGAATGAGGATGATGAATGAATGAGAATAGGGTACTGTAAAAGAGACATGAGGATGATGAATGAATGAGAACTACTGTAAAAGAGACATGAGGATGATGAATGAATGAGAAGTACTGTAAAAGAGACATAAGGATGATGAATGAATGAGAACTACTGTAAAAGAGACATGAGGATGATGAATGAATGAGAACTACTGTAAAGAGACATGAGGATGATGAATGAATGAGAACTACTGTAAAAGAGACGTGAATGATGATGAATGAATGAGAAGTACTGTAAAAGAGACATGAGGATGATGAATGAATGAGAACTACTGTAAAAGAGACATGAGGATGATGAATGAATGAGAACTACTGTAAAAGAGACATGAGGATGATGA
>NW_026290784.1:72500-145000 GCF_023373465.1 Oncorhynchus keta | reverse complement strand
ACTCAATAATGTCCTACTGTGTGTTTAAACTGATACACTGACCCTGACAGACTCAATAATGTCCTACTGTGTGTTTAAACTGATACACTGACCCTGACAGACTCAATAATGTCCTACTGTGTGTTTAAACTGATACACTGACCCTGACAGACTCAATAATGTCCTACTGTGTATTTAAACTGAGGCACTGACCCTGACAGACTCAATAATGTCCTACTGTGTGTTTAAACTGATACACTGACCCTGACAGACTCAATAATGTCCTACTGTGTGTTTAAACTGATACACTGACCCTGACAGACTCAATAATGTCCTACTGTGTGTTTAAACTGAGGCACTGACCCTGACAGACTCAATAATGTCCTACTGTGTGTTTAAACTGATACACTGACCCTGACAGACTCAATAATGTCCTACTGTGTGTTTAAACTGAGGCACTGACCCTGACCGACTCAATAATGTCCTACTGTGTGTTTAAACTGATACACTGACCCTGACAGACTCAATAATGTCCTACTGTGTGTTTAAACTGATACACTGACCCTGACAGACTCAATAATGTCCTACTGTGTGTTTAAACTGAGGCACTGACCCTGACACACTCAATAATGTCCTACTGTGTGTTTAAACTGATACACTGACCCTGACAGACTCAATAATGTCCTACTGTGTGTTTAAACTGATACACTGACCCTGACAGACTCTATAATGTCCTACTGTGTTTTTAAACTGATACACTGACCCTGACAGACTCTATAATGTCCTACTGTGTGTTTAAACTGATACACTGACCCTGACAGACTCAATAATGTCCTACTGTGTGTTTAAACTGAGGCACTGACCCTGACAGACTCAATAATGTCCTACTGTGTGCTTAAACTGAGGCACTGACCCTGACAGACTCAATAATGTCCTACTGTGTGTTTAAACTGATACACTGACCCTGACAGACTCAATAATGTCCTACTGTGTGTTTAAACTGATACACTGACAGACTCAATAATGTCCTACTGTGTGTTTAAACTGATGCACTGACCCTGACAGACTCAATAATGTCCTACTGTGTGTTTAAACTGATACACTGACCCTGACAGACTCAATAATGTCCTACTGTGTGTTTAAACTGATGCACTGACCCTGACAGACTCAATAATGTCCTACTGTGTGTTTAAACTGATACACTGACCCTGACAGACTCAATAATGTCCTACTGTGTGTTTAAACTGATGCACTGACCCTGACAGACTCAATAATGTCCTACTGTGTGTTTAAACTGATACACTGACCCTGACAGACTCAATAATGTCCTACTGTGTGTTTAAACTGATACACTGACCCTGACAGACTCAATAATGTCCTACTGTGTGTTTAAACTGATGCACTGACCCTGACAGACTCAATAATGTCCTACTGTGTGTTTAAACTGATACACTGACAGACTCAATAATGTCCTACTGTGTGTTTAAACTGAGGCACTGACCCTGACAGACTCAATAATGTCCTACTGTGTGTTTAAACTGATACACTGACCCTGACAGACTCAATAATGTCCTACTGTGTGTTTAAACTGATGCACTGACCCTGACAGACTCAATAATGTCCTACTGTGTGTTTAAACTGATACACTGACCCTGACAGACTCAATAATGTCCTACTGTGTGTTTAAACTGATACACTGACCCTGACAGACTCAATAATGTCCTACTGTGTGTTTAAACTGATGCACTGACCCTGACAGACTCAATAATGTCCTACTGTGTGTTTAAACTGATACACTGACCCTGACAGACTCAATAATGTCCTACTGTGTGTTTACTGACCCTGACAGACTCAATAATGTCCTACTGTGTGTTTAAACACACTGACCCTGACAGACTCAATAATGTCCTACTGTGTGTTTAAACTGATGCACTGACCCTGACAGACTTAATAATGTCCTACTGTGTGTTTAAACTGATACACTGACCCTGACAGACTCAATAATGTCCTACTGTGTGTTTAAACTGAGGCACTGACCCTGACAGACTCAATAATGTCCTACTGTGTATTTAAACTGATACACTGACCCTGACAGACTCAATAATGTCCTACTGTGTGTTTAAACTGAGGCACTGACCCTGACAGACTCAATAATGTCCTACTGTGTATTTAAACTGATACACTGACCCTGACAGACTCAATAATGTCCTACTGTGTGTTTAAACTGATGCACTGACCCTGACAGACTCAATAATGTCCTACTGTGTGTTTAAACTGATACACTGACCCTGACAGACTCAATAATGTCCTACTGTGTGTTTAAACTGATACACTGACCCTGACAGACTCAATAATGTCCTACTGTGTGTTTAAACTGATACACTGACCCTGACAGACTCAATAATGTCCTACTGTGTGTTTAAACTGATACACTGACCCTGACAGACTCAATAATGTCCTACTGTGTGTTTAAACTGATACACTGACCCTGACAGACTCAATAATGTCCTACTGTGTGTTTAAACTGATACACTGACCCTGACAGACTCAATAATGTCCTACTGTGTGTTTAAACTGAGGCACTGACCCTGACAGACTCAATAATGTCCTACTGTGTGTTTAAACTGATACACTGACCCTGACAGACTCAATAATGTCCTACTGTGTGTTTAAACTGAGGCACTGACCCTGACCGACTCAATAATGTCCTACTGTGTGTTTAAACTGATACACTGACCCTGACAGACTCAATAATGTCCTACTGTGTGTTTAAACTGATACACTGACCCTGACAGACTCAATAATGTCCTACTGTGTGTTTAAACTGAGGCACTGACCCTGACAGACTCAATAATGTCCTACTGTGTGTTTAAACTGATACACTGACCCTGACAGACTCAATAATGTCCTACTGTGTGTTTAAACTGATACACTGACCCTGACAGACTCTATAATGTCCTACTGTGTTTTTAAACTGATACACTGACCCTGACAGACTCTATAATGTCCTACTGTGTGTTTAAACTGATACACTGACCCTGACAGACTCAATAATGTCCTACTGTGTGTTTAAACTGAGGCACTGACCCTGACAGACTCAATAATGTCCTACTGTGTGTTTAAACTGAGGCACTGACCCTGACAGACTCAATAATGTCCTACTGTGTGTTTAAACTGATACACTGACCCTGACAGACTCAATAATGTCCTACTGTGTGTTTAAACTGATACACTGACAGACTCAATAATGTCCTACTGTGTGTTTAAACTGATGCACTGACCCTGACAGACTCAATAATGTCCTACTGTGTGTTTAAACTGATACACTGACCCTGACAGACTCAATAATGTCCTACTGTGTGTTTAAACTGATGCACTGACCCTGACAGACTCAATAATGTCCTACTGTGTGTTTAAACTGATACACTGACCCTGACAGACTCAATAATGTCCTACTGTGTGTTTAAACTGATGCACTGACCCTGACAGACTCAATAATGTCCTACTGTGTGTTTAAACTGATGCACTGACCCTGACAGACTCAATAATGTCCTACTGTGTGTTTAAACTGATACACTGACCCTGACAGACTCAATAATGTCCTACTGTGTGTTTAAACTGATGCACTGACCCTGACAGACTCAATAATGTCCTACTGTGTGTTTAAACTGATACACTGACAGACTCAATAATGTCCTACTGTGTGTTTAAACTGAGGCACTGACCCTGACAGACTCAATAATGTCCTACTGTGTGTTTAAACTGATACACTGACCCTGACAGACTCAATAATGTCCTACTGTGTGTTTAAACTGATGCACTGACCCTGACAGACTCAATAATGTCCTACTGTGTGTTTAAACTGATACACTGACCCTGACAGACTCAATAATGTCCTACTGTGTGTTTAAACTGATACACTGACCCTGACAGACTCAATAATGTCCTACTGTGTGTTTAAACTGATGCACTGACCCTGACAGACTCAATAATGTTCTACTGTGTGTTTAAACTGATACACTGACCCTGACAGACTCAATAATGTCCTACTGTGTGTTTACACTGACCCTGACAGACTCAATAATGTCCTACTGTGTGTTTAAACTGATACACTGACCCTGACAGACTCAATAATGTCCTACTGTGTGTTTAAACTGATGCACTGACCCTGACAGACTTAATAATGTCCTACTGTGTGTTTAAACTGATACACTGACCCTGACAGACTCAATAATGTCCTACTGTGTGTTTAAACTGAGGCACTGACCCTGACAGACTCAATAATGTCCTACTGTGTATTTAAACTGATACACTGACCCTGACAGACTCAATAATGTCCTACTGTGTGTTTAAACTGAGGCACTGACCCTGACAGACTCAATAATGTCCTACTGTGTATTTAAACTGATACACTGACCCTGACAGACTCAATAATGTCCTACTGTGTGTTTAAACTGATGCACTGACCCTGACAGACTCAATAATGTCCTACTGTGTGTTTAAACTGATACACTGACCCTGACAGACTCAATAATGTCCTACTGTGTGTTTAAACTGATACACTGACCCTGACAGACTCAATAATGTCCTACTGTGTGTTTAAACTGATACACTGACCCTGACAGACTCAATAATGTCCTACTGTGTGTTTAAACTGATACACTGACCCTGACAGACTCAATAATGTCCTACTGTGTGTTTAAACTGATACACTGACCCTGACAGACTCAATAATGTCCTACTGTGTGTTTAAACTGATACACTGACCCTGACAGACTCAATAATGTCCTACTGTGTGTTTAAACTGAGGCACTGACCCTGACAGACTCAATAATGTCCTACTGTGTGTTTAAACTGATACACTGACCCTGACAGACTCAATAATGTCCTACTGTGTGTTTAAACTGAGGCACTGACCCTGACCGACTCAATAATGTCCTACTGTGTGTTTAAACTGATACACTGACCCTGACAGACTCAATAATGTCCTACTGTGTGTTTAAACTGATACACTGACCCTGACAGACTCAATAATGTCCTACTGTGTGTTTAAACTGAGGCACTGACCCTGACAGACTCAATAATGTCCTACTGTGTGTTTAAACTGATACACTGACCCTGACAGACTCAATAATGTCCTACTGTGTGTTTAAACTGATACACTGACCCTGACAGACTCTATAATGTCCTACTGTGTTTTTAAACTGATACACTGACCCTGACAGACTCTATAATGTCCTACTGTGTGTTTAAACTGATACACTGACCCTGACAGACTCAATAATGTCCTACTGTGTGTTTAAACTGATACACTGACAGACTCAATAATGTCCTACTGTGTGTTTAAACTGATGCACTGACCCTGACAGACTCAATAATGTCCTACTGTGTGTTTAAACTGATACACTGACCCTGACAGACTCAATAATGTCCTACTGTGTGTTTAAACTGATGCACTGACCCTGACAGACTCAATAATGTCCTACTGTGTGTTTAAACTGATACACTGACCCTGACAGACTCAATAATGTCCTACTGTGTGTTTAAACTGATGCACTGACCCTGACAGACTCAATAATGTCCTACTGTGTGTTTAAACTGATGACTGACCCTGACAGACTCAATAATGTCCTACTGTGTGTTTAAACTGATACACTGACCCTGACAGACTCAATAATGTCCTACTGTGTGTTTAAACTGATACACTGACCCTGACAGACTCAATAATGTCCTACTGTGTGTTTAAACTGATACACTGACCCTGACAGACTCAATAATGTCCTACTGTGTGTTTAAACTGATACACTGACCCTGACAGACTCAATAATGTCCTACTGTGTGTTTAAACTGATACACTGACCCTGACAGACTCAATAATGTCCTACTGTGTGTTTAAACTGATGCACTGACCCTGACAGACTTTAATGTCCTACTGTGTGTTTAAACACACTGACCCTGACAGACTCAATAATGTCCTACTGTGTGTTTAAACTGATACACTGACCCTGACAGACTCAATAATGTCCTACTGTGTGTTTAAACTGATGCACTGACCCTGACCAATAATGTTCTGACAGACTGACCCTGACAGACTCAATAATGTCCTACTGTGTGTTTAAACTGATGCACTGACCCTGACAGACTCAATAATGTCCTACTGTGTGTTTAAACTGATACACTGACCCTGACAGACTCAATAATGTCCTACTGTGTGTTTAAACTGATGCACTGACCCTGACAGACTCAATAATGTCCTACTGTGTGTTTAAACTGATACACTGACCCTGACAGACTCAATAATGTCCTACTGTGTGTTTAAACTGATACACTGACCCTGACAGACTCAATAATGTCCTACTGTGTGTTTAAACTGATACACTGACCCTGACAGACTCAATAATGTCCTACTGTGTGTTTAAACTGATGCACTGACCCTGACAGACTCAATAATGTCCTACTGTGTGTTTAAACTGAGGCACTGACCCTGACAGACTCAATAATGTCCTACTGTGTGTTTAAACTGATGCACTGACAGACTCAATAATGTCCTACTGTGTGTTTAAACTGATGCATGGCCTCTTCTTTCCTAGCTGTTAGTTAGATCAGTCAAATCGTTGATTCGATCGATTTGGTTGATTTCGTTTCGATGTATTTCTATGGTAACTGTCGCCCGGGGGCCCGACGATAGAGGACGCGTTTCTATGGTAACTGTCGCCCGGGGGCCCCGACGATAGAGGACGCGTTTCTATGGTAACTGTCGCCCGGGGGCCCGACGATAGAGGACGCGTTTCTATGGTAACTGTCGCCCGGGGGCCCGACGATAGAGGACGCGTTTCTATGGTAACTGTTGCCCGGGGGCCCGACGATAGAGGACGCGTTTCTATGGTAACTGTTGCCCGGGGCCCCTATGGTAACGATAGATGGTAACGCGTTTCTATGGTAACTGTCCCGCCCGGGGCCCCTATGGTAACTGATAGAGGACGCGTTTCTATGGTAACTGTCGCCCGGGGGCCCGACGATAGAGGACGCGTTTCTATGGTAACTGTTGCCCGGGGGCCCGATGGTAACTGTTGCCCGGGGGCCCGACGATAGAGGATGAGGAGCAACACAGACCATCCAAAGGGGAACCTTGTAACCATAGCGACCAACGGCAATCTTTGACACATCAACAGGTTGGGGAATTAGTCCTTCAGTTGTGGCTGTTTTTTTTTTTTTTTATCAGAGCTTTAAAATGGATCCCTATTCCCTATGTAGTGCACTTCTTTTGACAGGGGTCCATAGGGTCGTAGTGCACTTCTTTTGACAGGGGTCCATAGGGTCGTAGTGCACTTCTTTTGACAGGGGTCCATAGGGTCGTAGTGCACTGCATAGGGAATAGGGTGCTATTGCAGGATACACTCAGAAAGACCGGGCCCTTGGTCATCAGTAGAGTTATAGCCATCCTTATCCCAGCCAGAACGGCCCGTAGTCCAAAGTAGTGCACTATCAAGGGAACGGGAGCCATTTTGGAACGCCATTGTTGTGCTGTATCAGATGTGACTGTAGTCCAGTCCAGTCCGTGTAGAATTCACCTAATGCATCGGGATCAAGCCCCTTGTTGCTGTTTCTAAGGTTACGGCGGCGTCCCAAATGACATCATATCCCCTATACAGGGTACGCATACCTATCCAATACTTGTGATGGAAATTCCACCGGGAGGTCAATCCCATCCCATCAGACACCACGGTTTTGGGTCCGGGTCTGTACAGATTAGGATTTAAATGTGTCCATAGTCAGTTAGTTAGTCCCGTTCTCTCTATATACCCCCCCAGTCATGTATTGTAAGATATAGACCCAGATAAAACTCATTCAGTCGGTCTCTAGTTAAGATATAGACCCAGATAAAACTCATTCAGTCTGTCTCTAGTTGTTAAGATATAGACCCAGATAAAACTCATTCAGTCTATAGACCCAGATAAAACTCATTCAGTCGGTCTCTAGTTAAGATATGGGCCCAGATAAATCTAATTCAGTCTGTCTCTAGTTGTTAAGATATGGGCCCAGAGGTCGACTGATGTTTAGCACAGCTCTCTTTGAGAGACTTTTTAAAATCCATTTTTAGGTTAAAAGCTAAACTGACCTAAATTCAGTGTCTTGGGGTGTCTTCAGTGGACGCTAACCCTGGTCTAGAAGGGCTGCTGTGTGTGTGTGTGTGTGTGAGCAGGTTTTTAACACACATCATTCAGCTAACCAAAGTCTTGATGATTGTGATTAAACATAAAAGCAGGTGTGTTAGTGCTGGACTGGAACAGGGGACCAGGGTTGGCCAGCCTGGTCCTACATGGTCTGAACATAAGCACATGTGATGTGAGATTCTTCTTCCCCAGGAGCTTTTCATTGATCATCGGGAGGCTATGATAGAATCAGAACTCTCGTTCTATGGAGAGAATTAGAATTCTGTTGGTGAGAGTTCCGTTCACTCCATTCTGGAAGCCTCTGCTGCTACACAACCCGGTTGTGTTCTGTTCTGTCACACTTCTCTCTCTTGTCTGCGAGGAAGATTATACTGTTCATTCAAATATTCTCTATTGAATTTAAAAAAGGCAATATTTTAACTTGATCAATTACCGGAGATGATATGATGTAGAAATTAATAAAAGTATTTAAAAATGTAAAAGACAATTGCATGTCTGTTTTGTGTGCGTTTCCATTGTAAATGAATGTCTTATCTTTAAAAAATATATTAATTCCACTACTGTTTAGATAATACATTAGCTTCCATGCCATGCTGTTGACTTCAAGCAAAGATATCAGGCAGGATAAGGTGGTTGTGGAGGCGTTTAGCCCGATGTTAAGGAGGGAGGGGGGTGTTTAATCCTCTCTCTCACTGTGTTGGGTGGGAAGAGAACAACAGATGAACAGAGAGAGAGATTTTAATGATTTTCCGACCTGCAATATTTGATAATGTACAGTAGTCTACTGTAGTGTATATCTGTTTCTCTGATTTTAAGGCTGCACGTCCTAAATTACACCCTATTCCCTATGGATCCTGGTCAGAATCAGTGCGCTACATAGGGATTAGCGTGCTGTTTGGGGGAAACGGAATGAAGACACCACTTTAGACACGGCTGCCGTCACAGACTGTCAACCAAGGTGGCTGTGATGTCATCTCAGTCCTGTGTAGTCTACACACATCAGGGGAACGTTTTAATAGTTAACAGAGTATTAATCCCAGATTTAACCACTAGCCATGTGGCTCACATAGTGTGCCTCCCTAAATGGGCCCCTATTCCCTATGTAGTACACTGGACCCTGGTCAAAAGCAGTGCACTACAGGGATTAGGGGGGCATATGGCTCCCGTACAGTAGACTACTGTACAACTGGACATTTGTAGGATTATCTCTGTGTTAATATATATATATATATATATATATATTATCAATATTTATCTACACTGAACATGTCAATGCAAATGTAAAATGCAATAAAATAAAAATTCCCAGATATTTTCCATATGTGCAAAAAAAAAAGCTTATTTCTCTGTAATTTTGTGCACAAATGTGTTTTTATATTCCTGTTGGGGAGCATTTCTCCTTTGCCAAGATAATCCATCCACCTGACAGGTGTGGCATATCAAGAAGCTGATTAAACAGCATGACACAGGTGCACCTTGTGCTGGGGGGACAATAAAAAGCCACTTTGAAATGTGCAGTTTTGTCGCACAGACCCCAGATCCAGACACCAGATCCAGACACCAGGTCCAGACACGAGGTTCAGAACCCAGATCCAGACCCAGACACCAGGCCCAGATCCCAGGTCCAGACCCCAGATCCCAGATCCAGACGCCAGGTCCAGACCCCAGATCCCAGATCCAGACCCCAGATCCAGACCCCAGGTCCAGACCCCAGGTCCAGACCCCAGACCCCAGGCCCAGACGCCAGGTCCAGACCCCAGATCCAGACACCAGGTCCAGACACCAGGTCCAGGCCCAGACCCAGACCCCAGGCCCAGACACCAGGTCCAGACCCCAGATCCCAGGTCCAGACCCCAGGTGCAGACCCCAGATCTCAGACCCCAGATCTCAGACCCCAGGTCCAGACACCAGATCCCAGGCCCAGATCCCAGGTCCAGACATGAGGTTCAGAACCCAGATCCAGACACCAGGTCCCAGGCCCAGACCCCAGGACCCCAGGTCCAGACCCCAGGCCCAGACGCCAGGTCCAGACCCCAGATCCAGACCCCAGGTCCAGACACGAGGTTCAGACACCAGGTCCAGACCCCAGATCCAGACACCAGGTCCCAGGCCCAGACACCAGGTCCAGACACCAGATCCCAGGCCCAGACCCCAGGTCCAGACACCAGGTCCAGACACCAGATCCCAGGTCCAGACCCTAGGTCCAGACACCAGGTCCAGACACCAGATCCCAGGTCCAGACCCTAGGTCCAGACACCAGGTCCAGACACCAGATCCCAGGTCCAGACACCAGATCCCAGGTCCAGACCCTAGGTCCAGACACGAGGTTCAGAACCCAGATCCAGGTCCCAGGCCCAGACCCCAGGTCCAGACCCCAGGTCCAGACCCCAGGACCAGATCCCAGGCCCAGACCCCAGGTCCAGACCCCAGGCCCAGACCCCAGGACCAGACCCCAGGCCCAGGCCCAGACAGGACCAGACCCCAGGTCCCCCCAGGCCCAGACCCCAGGTCCAGACCCCAGGTCCAGACCCCAGGTCCAGACCCCAGATCCAGACCCCAGATCCAGACCCCAGGTCCAGACCCCAGATCCAGACCCCAGGCCCAGACCCCAGATCCAGACCCCAGGCCCAGACCCCAGGTCCAGACCCCAGACCCAGACGCCAGGTCCAGACCCCAGATCCAGACGCCAGGTCCAGACCCCAGATCCAGACCCCAGATAGACTAATGAGGATGTTACAGAGATAGACTAGAGAGGATGTTACTCTCTCCCCCTCTCTCTACCTCTCTCTGAGGAGTTGGTTAGACATACACAATGTCCACATGGAACTTCACCATACTGTTCCTTCAGCTGGACGTAATTCAAATCCTCAGACAAGATACTTCCCATGACCTCCGTGCTGATTGGGTGTCTGGGATCGGCTGGAAGAGTTCCCAGAGTGGCTATCAGGCAGCTATGTATGGGAGATGGACACGGACTGTCTACGGATTTATAAGATGCATGGACATTTTATGGGGATGTTTTTACCTCAGAAAAAGGAGGTAGTTGGCATAGATTATAAGTTATAAAACACAATATATAAATTTGAGCACAAGGTGTTAGATATCTGCGTTACTGTTTTATCAGTTCAATCATCAGGTTATATTATCTCCATCATCAGTATTACTGTCAGGTTATATTATCTCCATCAGTATTACTGTCAGGTTATATTATCTCCATCAGTATTACTGTCAGGTTATATTATCTCCATCAGTATTACTGTCAGGTTATATTATCTCCATCAGTATTACTGTCAGGTTATATTATCTCCATCAGTATTACTGTCAGGTTATATTATCTCCATCATCAGTATTACTGTCAGGTTATATTATCTCCATCAGTATTACTGTCAGGTTATATTATCTCCATCAGTATTACTGTCAGGTTATATTATCTCCATCAGTATTACTGTCAGGTTATATTATCTCCATCAGTATTACTGTCAGGTTATATTATCTCCATCAGTATTACTGTCAGGTTATATTATCTCCATCAGTATTACTGTCAGGTTATATTATCTCCATCAGTATTACTGTCAGGTTATATTATCTCCATCAGTATTACTGTCAGGTTATATTATCTCCATCAGTATTACTGTCAGGTTATATTATCTCCATCAGTATTACTGTCAGGTTATATTATCTCCATCAGTATTACTGTCAGGTTATATTATCTCCATCAGTATTACTGTCAGGTTATATTATCTCCATCAGTATTACTGTCAGGTTATATTATCTCCATCAGTATTACTGTCAGGTTATATTATCTCCATCAGTATTACTGTCAGGTTATATTATCTCCATCAGTATTACTGTCAGGTTATATTATCTCCATCAGTATTACTGTCAGGTTATATTATCTCCATCAGTATTACTGTCAGGTTATATTATCTCCATCAGTATTACTGTCAGGTTACTATTATATTATCTCCATCAGTATTACTGTCAGGTTATATTATCTCCATCAGTATTACTGTCAGGTTATATTATCTCCATCAGTATTACTGTCAGGTTATATTATCTCCATCATCAGTATTACTGTCATATTATCTCCATCAGTATTACTGTCAGGTTATATTATCTCCATCAGTATTACAGGTATTACTCAGTCAGGTTATATTATCTCCATCAGTATTACTGTCATTATATTATCTGTATTACTGTCAGGTTATATTATCTCCATCAGTATTACTGTCAGGTTATATTATCTCCATCAGTATTATATTATCTCCATCATCAGTATTACAGGTTATATTATCTCCATCAGTATTACTGTCAGGTTATATTATCTCCATCAGTATTACTGTCAGGTTATATTATCTCCATCAGTATTACTGTCAGGTTATATTATCTCCATCAGTATTACTGTCAGGTTATATTATCTCCATCAGGTTATATTATCTCCATCAGTCAGGTTATATTATCTCATCAGTATTACTGTCAGGTTATATTATCTCCATCAGTATTACTGTCAGGTTATATTATCTCCATCAGTATTACTGTCAGGTTATATTATCTCCATCAGTATTACTGTCAGGTTATATTATCTCCATCAGTATTACTGTCAGGTTATATTATCTCCATCAGTATTATATTATCTCCATCAGTATTACTCAGGTTATATTATCTCCATCAGTATTACTGTCAGGTTATATTATCTCCATCAGTATTACTGTCAGGTTATATTATCTCCATCAGTATTACAGTTATTATCTCCATCAGTATTACTGTCAGGTTATATTATCTCCATCAGTATTACTGTCAGGTTATATTATCTCCATCAGTATTACTGTCAGGTTATATTATCTCCATCAGTATTACTGTCAGGTTATATTATCTCCATCAGTATTACTGTCAGGTTATATTATCTCCATCAGTATTCATGTCAGGTTATATTATCTCCATCAGTATTACTGTCAGGTTATATTATCTCCATCAGTATTCATGTCAGGTTATATTATCTCTTCATCGGTAACTACCAGTTGCTCCCAATACTCCAGACCAGTACCCCCCCCTCCTCCTCCCCAAACACACACACCTCCTTTTAAGTCTTTCTTCAGCAGCTGGTAGTGAGTGGTCTTTCCTTTGTTTATACAGTGCTGACCGCTAACCTAACCACGGGATCAGACTGAACAGAACCGGTTCCGTTTCCGCATTTTATGAACTGTAAGCAATTTTAAACACTTTTGAAAAAGAAGAAGAAAACTAGATAGCTTGCTAGTTACATAGCCACGGTAAACTTCTCCATATGGTTGGAAGTTTTTTCACAATATGTCTTAAGAAATGCATTGGCCAGGTGGTGGATTGAGGATATTGAACAGAGAAAAACAAAACGTTTAAGTTAACAATTATAGCTATTATATTTAGTTAGTTAATTAGCTATATTATATATATATTACTGGATGTGAGCAGTAAGAAACAGATTAGCAGAATTAGCCATCTGTGGCTCGCTAATAAACTAGGCTGAACCGGTAGCTAACCATGACAACTGCAGCAACACCGGTACACTTTTAGCCAGCAGTTGTTCTTAATCGCTTTTTGAAAACAATAATATATAGCTTTTCTTCCTCTGTATCGTCTGCAAAACACATTCCGATGAATGCCACGGGTCTTTGTGTAATTTATTACTCTGAATAATTGTGTGTGAAAGATCTAACCTTTGCGGGGTGAATGTCATTTTCTTGTTAACATTTTGTTCGGCCACCTGTACTTTACTGTTGTTGCTAGTCGATTCTCAATCAAACTTTAATCATTCTAGACACTGGTTTTTTTTTTTGTTGGTGTTGTACATTTCAGCGAACTGGTTCTGACTATGATTGACAGCCATGTAAACCAATGACAGGACAGAGAAAAGTTTCGTGTACACTATCGTTGTCATGGTGACTCGTTGATATTACACGATTCTAGGAAAACGGAGGCGGGACAGTAGTTAAGCACGGGTGGATGCACTTTCTAGGTTGTGTATATATGGATTTATTTTTTTTGACCAGCAATTTACGGACAATAATTACAAAGTTTGTAAACTATCTTTATATTCATTATAAACACAAAGACTGAAGACTAAATGACGACAGTGCAGTACTATTGATACAAATAACAACTTGTCATTTTTTTTCGTTATCGTCTTAGTTTGTTAGATACGCTTGCTATGGCTACCTAGCTAGCTACTTGTAGCCAGCTAACGTTAACTAAGTTAGCTCTCTATTCTCGTCCTCTCATGCAAAACAAGCTGCTAACCTTCGCTAGTTCTCTCTTTGACTAAGTTTAGCTCACTTGTAGGTTTATCGGCAGTTAGCAAACACAGCTAGAGGGTGAGGAGAGGAGGCTCTCTTGTTGCCACGCAACTGTATGACCCACTGGTCTTCAACACCTGTTGGAAAGGTGAGTCGTGAGTTACCGCCCTCGCGGTTTTGAAATCATCCTTCCCATTGGACAATGCCGTCTTCTAACCCCACCCACGGGGCAGGTGTGGTTTTGTGTCAGTGGTTGAGGTACATTCGTTCACCAAGGAGTGTTGGTAGAACTCAGTATTCCTTCCTTGGCTTTCTACATTGGCATTGCGTTTAACATTTTTTACTTTTGTGTTTATTTATCTCATAGTTCTTTTTCCTTTTACATGACTTCTTAAAGGAGTGTATATTTGGGTATTTTCTCTTCTGTCCTGCATGGCTATAAGACAGTGCTTCCCAAACGTCTCGTTGAGTTCCCCCAACCGTTCAACTTATTTTATGTATTCCAGTGTTATTCTACTGGTCAATTAAGCACCAAGACCTTCATTGGTAAAGGGGCGGCAGGGTAGCCTAGTGGTTAGAGCGTTGGACTAGTAACCGGAAGGTTGCAAGTTCAAACCCCCGAGCTGACAAGGTACAAATCTGTTGTTCTGCCCCTGAACAGGCAGTTAACCCACTGTTCCTAGGCCGTATTTGAAAATAAGAATTTGTTCTTAACTGACTGGTTAAATAAATAAACTTTTTTTTTTTAACAGCTGGGGGTACTCAAGGAGAGGTTTGGGAAACACTGCTACCAACCCCAATGGTACTGTGCTGACTCAGATGTGTTCCTTTCAGACATGTGACTTTGCTGTTATATTGTCTCCTGTCGTCTGTGTGTTGTATTGGCTACCATCACTCACAATGAGTCCTTGGTGCTGTTTGTCCCTCCTGTGTCTCCGTAGGTGACCCCTGCCTGACCTGTGACAAGTCACATCATCCACTGAGAGTGGCACCAGCATGGCAGGGCTGGCGTTAGAGTGGAGGGGCTGACGTCATGCTCTCACCCTGCTGACACATTTTTTAGAAAGCCCTCAACACTAGAACGAGAGAGGGAGGAAACCTCTCTCCTCTTCCCTGGTTGTTGTTCTAGGCCCAAATTACAATATGTTCTCAGTCAACATACCTGGTAGCATAATGGTTGGATAAATAACAGTTAACTTACCTGGTAACAAGGGTTGGATAAATAACATCAGGCAACTTACCTGGTAACATAAGGGTTGGATAAATAACATCAGTTAACTTACCTGGTAACATAAGGGTTGGATAAATAACATCAGTTAACTTACCTGGTAACATAAGGGTTGGATAAATAACATCAGTCAACTTACCTGGTAACATAAGGGTTGGATAAATAACATCAGTTAACTTACCTGGTAACATAAGGGTTGGATAAAAACATCAGTAACATAACTTACCTGGTAACATAAGGGTTGGATAAATAACATCAGTCAACTTACCTGGTAACATAAGGGTTGGATAAATAACAGTTAACGTACCTGGTAACATAAGGGTTGGATAAATTACATTGAACAACAGAACAACAAGAGTCAAAACAATGTTCAGACAGACGGACACCTCGTCCAAGAGACGTCATGGAGGACATGGGGGTCTCACAGCCTTACCCTCGCCTCCTCACCCCCACCAGGGTGGGCGTATCCGGGGGGTGGAGGTGGCCCGCGGGAGGGCAGGGTATGGGTTCACCCTGTCTGGCCAGGGCCCCTGTGTCCTCAACTGCATTCTGAAAGGAAGTCCGGCGGACTACGTGGGTCTCCGCTCCGGTGACCACATCCTGTCCGTGAACGACATAAACGTCTCCAAGGCGTCGCACGAGGACGTCGTCAAGCTGATTGGCCGATGCACGGGGGTTCTGCTGTTGGTCGTCGCCGAGGGAGACCGGGGAGGCCGTCGTCACGGACACGGCGGTACCAACCGCAACCGTCGCCACGGGAACAATTCAGGAAGTCCAGCCGGGGGAGCGGCAGCCGCCGCGGACTCGTGCTCCAGCGACGAGGAGTTGTGTGGTTTCCATAACAGCAGCGGAGGAGGAAACAACAAAAACGTGAAGCCGGGTTCCCGTGGTAACAGCGCCAGCGGAGGAGGAGGAGGAGGGGGGGGTGGTGGCTGGTTCAAGCCCAAGCTGGACTCTAAGACCCTGGGTATTAACAGGGCAGAGAGGGTGGTGGCGGAGATGCAGTCTGGAGGAATCTTCAACATGATCTTTGACAACTCTTCACACTCCTCCAGCAGCTCAGAGAAAGGTAGACATCGACCTGTTTTAACATAGCATGATTTTCTTTTATAATATACTGTATGACATCACATTTTTGTGGCTGGTTTCCCCAGACTTAGTTTGATGGAGATTCTCGATTGAAAATGCTTTTTAGTCCAGGACTAACTAGGCTTAATCTGTGTCTGGTAAACTGGCCCTTTATGTGTGTTTCTGCATAATGTACCACCATGCTCAAATAAACTAAACCTAAACCTTACCTTGACCCTAAACCTGAACCTAAACCTTACCTTGACCCTAAACCTAAACCTTACCTTGACCCTAAACCTTACCTTGACCCTAAACCTGAACCTAAACCTTACCTTGACCCTAAACCTGAACCTAAACCTTACCTTGACCCTAAACCTTACCTTGACCCTAAACCTGAACCTAAACCTTACCTTGACCCTAAACCTGAACCTAAACCTTACCTTGACCCTAAACCTTACCTTGACCCTAAACCTGAACCTAAACCTTACCTTGACCCTAAACCTAATCCTAAAGACAGGGTCATCGCTCCTCCTCCTCCTCCCCGTGCCTCCTCTTCCTCGTCTGCGTCGGCCAAGCCTGCGAGGCCCCTGTCAGAGCCAGAGTTCCCCCCGTACCATAAGGGCCGAGGCCGTTCCCATAGCAACCCCAACCTGCTCTCTGAGGAGGAGATGGACAGGGTTCTAATGGCCGACGACTCAGTGTTCCTGGACGGGTTCCATCTGCAGGAGGCAGAGATCCAGGTGTGTGTGTGTGTGTGTGTGTGTGTGTGTGTGTGTGTGTGTGTGTGTGTGTGTGTGTGTGTGTGTGTGTGTGTGTGTGTGTGTGTGTGTGTGTGTGTCCCAAAAGGCACTATGTTCCCTGTATAGTGCATTACTGTGTGGTTTAATAACCACCAGTGTGTGATACCAGCACAACTACATTATCAGCTGGTATGATACCAGCACAACTACATTATCAGCTGTGTGTGATACCAGCAAACTACATTATCAGCTAGGCACTATGTTCCTGGTATATACCAGCACAACTGCATTATCAGCTGGTTGAATAACCACACAGCTACATTATCAGCTAGGTTTAATAACCACACAGCTACATTATCAGCTAGGTTTAATAACCACACAGCTACATTATCAGCTAGGTATGATACCCACACAGCTACATTATCAGCTAGGTTTAATACCCACACAACTACATTATCAGCTAGGTATGCTACCCACACAACAACATTATCAGTAAGGTGTGATACCCACACGGCCACATTATCAGCTAGGTATGATACCCACACAACTACATTATCAGCTAGGTTTGATACCCACACAACTACATTATCAGCTAGGTATGATACCCACACAGCTACATTATCAGCTAGGTATGATACCCACACAACTACATTATCAGCTAGGTTTGATACCCACACAGCTACATTATCAGCTAGGTATGATACCCACACAACTACATTATCAGCTAGGTTTGATACCCACACAGCTACATTATCAGCTAGGTATGATACCCACACAGCTACAATATCAGCTAGGTATGATACCCACACAGCTACATTATCAGCTAGGTTTAATAACCACACAGCTACATTATCAGCTAGGTTTAAAACCACACAGCTACATTATCAGCTAGGTATAATACCCGCACAGCTACATTATCAGCTAGGTTTGATACCCACACAACTACATTATCAGCTAGGTTTTACATCAGTGAATGTTGTAGTAATGGTTTTACAATATGTGTTGTCTCTCCTCCTTCCAGGTGGAGGTGGAAGGGGAGGACTTCTCCCTGGAGCCCAGCGAGGGGATCCTGAACGTGGGTATGATGGTAGGGTACCTGGGCTCCATAGAGCTGGCCTCTACAGGAGCTAGTCTGGAGAGTGACAGTCTGCAGGCCATCAGAGGAAGCATGAGACGACTCAGGGCTGAACAGAAGATACACTCCCTGGTCCTCATGAAGGTACAGGTCGCTTTGGATTGATTAAATGGTTGGTTGGTTGGTTGGTTTATTTGAATGGTTGGTGGGTTAGTTGGTTTATTGAATGGTTGGTTGCTTAGTTGATTGATTAGCTGGTTAATGGATTGGTTAGTTTATTGGTTTATTGATTGAATGATTGGTTGGTTTGTTGATTGAATGGTTGGTTGATTGGCGGGTTGCTTTATTGATTGAATGGTTGGTTGGTTTGGGTTGGTTCATTGATTGAATTGTTGGTTGATTGGTTAGTTGGTTGGTTGGTTTATTGAATGGTTGGTGGGTTAGTTGGTTTATTGAATGGTTGGTTGCTTAGTTGATTGATTAGCTGGTTAGTGGGTTGGTTGGTTTATTGAATGGTTGGTTGGTTAGTTTATTGGTTTATTGATTGAATGATTGGTTGATTGGTGGGTTGCTTTATTGATTGAATGGTTGGTTGCTTGGTTGGTTTGGGTTGGTTCATTGATTGAATGGTTGGTTGGTTCATTGATTGAATGGTTGGTTGGTTCATTGATTGAATGGTAGGTTGATTGGTTAGTTAGTTGGTTGGTTGGTTTGGGTTGGTTCATTGATTGAATGGTTGGTTGATTGGTTAGCTGGTTGGTTGGTTTATTGAATGGTTGGTGGGTTAGTTGGTTTATTGAATGGTTGGTTGGTTAGTTTATTGGTTTATTGATTGAATGGTTGGTTGGTTCATTGATTGAATGGTTGGTTGATTGGTTAGTTGGTTGGTTGGTTTGGGTTGGTTCATTGATTGAATGGTTGGTTGGTTGGTTTTGATTGAATGGTTGGTTGGTTGGTTTATTGAATGGTTGGTTGCATTGATTGAATGGTTGGTTTGGTTGGTTCATTGATTGAATGGTTGGTTGGTTGGTTGGGTTGGTTCATTGATTGAATGGTTGGTTGGTTGGTTGGTTCATTGATTGAATGGTTGGTTGGTTCATTGATTGAATGGTTGGTTGGTTCATTGATTGAATGGTTGGTTGGTTGGCTTGTTGAATGGTTGGTTGGTTTATTGATTGAATGGTTGGTTGGTTTGGGTTGGTTCATTGATTGAATGGTTGGTTGGTTGGTTTGGGTTGGTTCATTGATTGAATGGTTGGTTGGTTCATTGATTGAATGGTTGGTTGGTTTGGGTTGGTTCATTGATTGAATGGTTGGTTGGTTGGCTTGGGTTGGTTCATTGATTGAATGGTTGGTTGGTTCATTGATTGAATGGTTGGTTGGCTTGGGTTGGTTCATTGATTGAATGGTTGGTTGGTTTGGGTTGGTTCATTGATTGAATGGTTGGTTGGTTTGGGTTGGTTCATTGATTGAATGGTTGGTTGGTTTGGGTTGGTTCATTGATTGAATGGTTGGTTGGTTGGCTTGGGTTGGTTCATTGAGATGTTTATGTGTCATATCACTAAATTGTGCTCTAACCCGTGGGTGGGTCTCGGGTCGTTGTTGTAAAAACAGCCAATCTCTGTTTCCTTCGGGAAAGAAGGACAATAATAAAGTGTTCTTCTTCTTGGAATAGAGGACGGTGTGTTTCTAAAATACAAGGGATTGTATCGTTTGTTTTATGATGTTCTTCCCAGGTGATGCACGATTGTGTGCGGCTGTGCAGTGACAGGAGACAGGTCCTTGCTACCTACCCCGCCGAAAAGCTAGCCTTCAGCGCCTGTTGCCCCGACGACCGACGCTTCTTCGGACTGGTCACCATGCAGGCCACCCATGACGACGACGGTCACTATGGCAATGGTAACCGGGAGGAAGAGGGCGGGCTGAGGACTTCCTGTCACGTGTTCATAGTCGACCCGGAACTCTGTCATCACCAGGTAGGGTTGGACAAAAGGTCAAAGAAGAAGAAAAATAAACAAACTGTTTCAATGACCTCTGACCTCCAGCTAATAATAACATCCATATTAAAAACTGACCAATTTTAACATTTACAAACTACAAGTTATTTAAAATATTTTTTTGGGGGGGTGGTGTCCTAGAGTCCTGGGCCCAGTTTCCCAAAAGCATCTTAAGGCTAAGTTTGTCGTTAGAACGTTCGTAGGAGCTTCGTTATTAAATCTCCTGAGATGTTTCCCAAAAGTGTCTTAAGGCTAAGTTTGTCGTTAGAACGTTCGTAGGAGCTTCGTTATTAAATCTCCCGAGACGTTTCCCAAACCCATCGTTATTAACGTTGCACCTGAAAACAGTCGTAATCTAACGCCTGGCCTCAGCCCACTCGTGGAACAGCTGAGTGAGTAGTTAGAGGCTTTTTTTCCCCACCTTCATTTAGTACACAGAAGACCTCCACTAAACATAAAACCACGTAGTTTATCAGTCTCTGCGTGACCACTGATACAAAGTTGCCAATTCCTTTGCAATTGATACAAACAAACGACGTATAAAGATATGCTTCAAATAAACACCACCTGGTCCTGGATGGCCGGGACCCAGATGACTGTATTAAAATATAAACACACGAGGCTACAGGACTATTACAGTCATATTGAAATACATTTCACGTTCAGTCTATTGACTTCTATTTTGTAGGCTACCGTCTGTAATTTGTCTCAATATATTTCATGATGTGTAGCCTAACATCTGTGCAATGATGTGCCAAATCTGTGATTTAATGCATTTTTATTGGGTAAGCATTAGAATGAGACACCTCAATATTTGCAGCCGTTGGTGGTAATATCTCTCTAAGAGCTGATCCGTCGTCAGTATTGTGAAATAATTATAATGTTAAGGTAAGATTTAAATGGAGAAAACTGATCCTATCAGTATCGACAAATGGTCTTACTGGTCCTGGAATTTTCCCAGTAGATAAAGAGGACTTACTGGTCCTGGAATGTTCCCAGTAGATAAAGAGGACATACTGGTTCTGTAATGTTCCCAGTAGATAAAGAGGACTTACTGGTCCTGGAATGTTCCCAGTAGATAAAGAGGACTTACTGGTCCTGGAATGTTCCCAGTAGATAAAGAGGACTTACTGGTTCTGGAATGTTCCCAGTAGATAAAGAGGACTTACTGGTTCTGGAATGTTCCCAGTAGATAAAGAGGACTTACTGGTCCTGGAATGTTCCCAGTAGATAAGAGGACTTACTGGAATGTTCCCAGTAGATAAAGAGGACTTACTGGTTCTGGAATGTTCCCAGTAGATAAAGAGGACTTACTGGTTCTGGAATGTTCCCAGTAGATAAAGAGGACTTACTGGTCCTGGAATGTTCCCAGTAGATAAAGAGGACATACTGGTTCTGGAATGTTCCCAGTAGATAAAGAGGACTTACTGGTTCTGGAATGTTCCCAGTAGATAAAGAGAACTTACTGGTTTAAATTCTTCAACAACAAATAGGGGGAGGAAAAACAGTCTAAATGAGATTCAGGAGTTGATTTCTTTTGATACTCAGACTGTAAACTGAATATTAATGTCAACTGTAATTCACTCCTATAGATAAAACCTACCATAAATATGCTAAAATACCATATTTTCAGAGGGGTTGGAATAACCAGTTGTAAATCTGAGTCCATTGGACAATAAAGTAACCTCCTCCTCCTTCCTCTAGGTCCATGTGGGTGTGGCCAGGAGGTTTGGGTTTGAGTGTACTCCTGATCCTGATACTGGAGGGTGTCTGGAGTTCCCCCCTACCTCCCAGCCTCTGCTCCAGTTTGTGTCTGTTCTCTACCGGGACATGGGGGAGAGCATCGAGGGGGTCCGGGCGCGGGCGTTCGTTGATCCGGACAACGACCCACAGCAGGTAGAGTTGTTTAGTTCTGTTTTCATCATCTGTTGTTCTTTGACCTTCAATCCACATGGATGTTGTTTTTCTTTTACTGTCTTGTTTAGTTTAGTAGAGCTTTGACAGAACTGTCATGTTCAAATACCCACACTGGAGTGCCAGGTGGGCCAGTTTGCACTTTTGGGACTCTGCTGTTGGTTTATTAAGCCAGACAGGCTCAACAAGGCACAGAGAAAGTATTAGAAATATGTTTCAAGTATTTGAAATCCAGGTCTAAATGTTATTTATTCATCACTTTTCAATGATTATTATTGTTGTTGTTATTATTGTTATAATTGTTAATATTATTGTTATTGTTATTATTGTTATAATTGTTAATATTATTGTTATTGTTATTGTTGTTATTATTGTTATTATTATTATTATTATTATTCTATTGGTTATTATTGGTATTATTATTATTGTTGTTATTGCATTGGTTATTATTGTATTGGTTATTACTGTTATTATTATTATTGTTATTATTATTAGTGTTATTGTCATTATTATTGTTATTATTATTATTATTATTGGTGGTATTATTATTGTTATTATTATTATTATTGTATTTGTTATTATTATTATTGTTATTATTAGTAATGTTATTATTGTTATTATTATTGTTATTATTATTAATGTTATTATTGTTGTTATTATTATTAATGTTATTATTGTTGTTATTATTAATGTGTTTATTATTATTATTATTGGCATTATTAGTTATTATTATTGTTATTATTATTGTTATTATTATTAATGATTATTATTGTTGTTATTATTATTGTTATTATTATTAATATTATTATTATTGTTATTGTTATTATTATTGTTATTATTATTATAGTATTATTATTATTTGTTATTATTAATTATTATTATTATTGTTATTATTATTATTATTGTATTTGTTATTATTATTATTGTTATTATTATTAATGTTATTATTGTTGTTATTATTAATGTTATTATTATTTATTATTATTATTATTGTTGTTATTATTAATGTTATTATTGTTGTTATTATTAATGTTATTATTGTTATTATTATTAATGTTATTATTGTTGTTATTATTAATGTTATTATTGTTGTTATTATTATTGTTATTATTGTTGTTATTATTAATGTTATTATTGTTGTTATTATTAATGTTATTATTGTTGTTATTATTATAATGTTATTATTATTGTTATTATTAATGTTATTATTGTTGTTATTATTAATGTTATTATTGTTGTTATTATTAATGTTATTATTGTTGTTATTATTAATGTTATTATTGTTGTTATTATTAATGTTATTATTGTTGTTATTATTGTTGTTATTATTATTGTTATTATTGTTATTAACAGAACCACAGCACCAGTAGCAACAGCGACAGCGGCATCGGTAACTTCCTGCCAGATGAAAAGAGTAACCGTGTCTTATTGGTTGACCTGGGAGGCCATAATCACAACCCCGGTCCACGCCACTGGGACAGCCCTCCTCCTCCCTCGGCCCCGGGCTGGAACCAAGTCCCTCCCGGTGTCGTCCCTGGCCCCCTCTCCCCCCTCCTCCTCCCCCTCACCTCAACAACAGCTACCCCCCGGCTCTCCCCCCTGCCATCCCCCCTCGAGGGGCCCACTCCTCCCAGCCTTCACTCCACCACTACCCGCCAGGGAAGAGGGGAGGATCTGGAGGAGGAGCGGAGCAGAGCCTGACCCAGCCCCAACACCACCAGTCTCAACGCTGGTTACCAGTCCATGTCCTGAGAGACTGGAGACAACCAGGCCAGGCAGGACAAACGCAGGGACAAGGAGGGCTGTGTAGTGATCAGGAGTCCTATGCTGAGTCAACAGATGGCTGGTCATCAACGAACTGTAGCACCCTCCCGCCACCCATGAACAAGATACCTGCGGATCGCTACAGGGCTCCACTACCAGCCGGGGACCTGCCCCTGCCTCCGCAGCCTCCCGGGCTGGCCACGCAGAAGGATGAGTGGGCTAAGAAGCTGTTTGGGCCCGCGGCTGGTGAGAAAGGACTCAGAGAGCCCAAGCAGAATGGGAAGAGACGTGGGAATGGGAAAGATGGGGAGAAGAAGGTAAGAGAGTCATACAGTATGTCATGGTGGTGTTGGAGAGGTGTGTGTGTGTGTAGAAGTCATACAGTATGTTATGGTGGTGTTGGAGAGGTGGAGAGTCATACAGTATGTTATGGTGGTGTTGGAGAGGTGTGTGTGTGTGTAGAAGTCATACAGTATGTTATGGTGGTGTTGGAGAGGTGTGTGTGTGTGTAGAAGTCATACAGTATGTTATGGTGGTGTTGGAGAGGTGTGTGTGTGTGTAGAAGTCATACAGTATGTTATGAAGTGTGTGTGTGTATGTTATGTATGTGGTGTGTGGAGAGGTGTGTGTGTGTGTGTGTAGAGTCATACAGTATGTTATGGTGGTGTTGGAGAGGTGTGTGTGTGTGTGTGAAGTCATACAGTATGTCATGGTGGTGTGTGTGTGTGTGTGTGTGTGTGTGTGTGTGTGTGTGTGTACAGTGTGTGTGTGTGTGTGTGTGTGTGTGTGTGTGTGTAAGTCATACAGTATGTGTGTGTGTGTGTGTGTGTGTGTGTGTGTGTGTGTGTGTGTGTGTGTGTGTAGAAGTCATACAGTATGTCATGGTAGTGTGTGTGTGTGTCAGTCTGATGTACAGCATCAGATTTATAGTGATGTATTTGACCAACTTTTTCTCTAGTAGTAGTACTGGTAGTATCTGTATTGTAGAGCTACAGTAGTAGTAGTAGTACTGGTAGTATCTGTATTGTAGAGCTACAGTAGTAGTAGTAGTACTGGTAGTATCTGTATTGTAGAGCTACAGTAGTAGTACTAGTACTGGTAGTATCTGTATTGTAGAGCTACAGTAGTAGTAGTAGTACTGGTAGTATCTGTATTGTAGAGCTACAGTAGTAGTACTGGTAGTATCTGTATTGTAGAGCTACAGTAGTAGTAGTAGTAGTACTGGTAGTATCTGTATTGTAGAGCTACAGTAGTAGTAGTAGTAGTACTGGTAGTATCTGTATTGTAGAGCTACAGTAGTAGTAGTAGTACTGGTAGTATCTGTATTGTAGAGCTACAGTAGTAGTAGTAGTACTGGTAGTATCTGTATTGTAGAGCTACAGTAGTAGTAGTAGTAGTACTGGTAGTATCTGTATTGTAGAGCTACAGTAGTAGTAGTAGTACTGGTAGTATCTGTATTGTAGAGCTACAGTAGTAGTAGTAGTACTGGTAGTATCTGTATTGTAGAGCTACAGTAGTAGTAGTAGTACTGGTAGTATCTGTATTGTAGAGCTACAGTAGTAGTAGTAGTACTGGTAGTATCTGTATTGTAGAGCTATAGTAGTAGTAGTAGTACTGGTAGTATCTGTATTGTAGAGCTACAGTAGTAGTAGTAGTACTGGTAGTATCTGTATTGTAGAGCTACAGTCCAGACTACCGTTGTACTATGATAGTGTGTGTGTGTGTGTGTGTGTGTGTGTGTGTGTGTGTGTGTGTGTGTGTGTGTGTGTGTGTGTGTGTGTGTGTGTGTGTGTGTGTGTGTGTGTGTGTGTGTGTGTGTGTGTGTGTGTGTGTGTGTGTTTGGTTCTGTATTGTAAAGCTCCAGTCCAGAATCATATTCTACTATAATAATAGCTGGTGGTCTGGGTTGTGGAGGGAGCTTGTTAGAAGTGAACCCAACATGAGAAAACACTGTATCAAACCACTGGAGTGGAAAATTACTTTCTGGAAATGTCTGGTCACGGGTGCTATCCCGACAACTCTCAACTCTCTCTCTTTCTCTACACCTCTCTCTATTTCTCTCTCACTCTCTCTATCTCTCCCTCTCTCTCTCTCTCTTTCTCTCTCTGTGTCTCTCTGTCTTTCTCTCTTTCTCTCTTTCTCTCTCTGTGTCTCTCTGTCTTTCTCTCTCTCTCTCTATTTCTCTCTCTCTCTGTCTCTCTGTCTTTCTCTCTCTCTCTCTATTTCTCTCTCTGTGTCTCTCTGTCTTTCTCTCTCTCTCTCTATTTCTCTCTCTGTGTCTCTCTGTCTTTCTCTCTCTCTGTGTCTCTCTGTCTTTCTCTCTCTCTGTGTCTCTCTGTCTTTCTCTCTCTCTAGACTCTACACATGTACCTCAGTGTTTGTGGCTTGATGATTAGTTGAATCAGGTCAGGTGTTTTACTACTGGGCTGGAACAAAAATGTGCACTCCTGTTGGCACTCAGTCTCTCCAGCATACCTTTTAATACCATTTTAAGTCTGGTCTTCAGACTCCTCTCTGAGAGTAATTAGATGAAGACAATCTCTCTCTCTCTGACACAAAAAGCTTCCTGTTTTTTTTTGTATATAGTTGGATGTGGTTGAAATGTAATATTTGATCTTACAGATGTTGTATACAGGGGTATGAATACTTTTGCAAGGGACTACAGCCCCAATTGGCCCTGGTTAAAAGTTGTGCACTTTAAATATATATTTATATATATATAGAGAGAGAGGATGCCATTTAGGTTGATTCCCATCCCCTGGCCTTGACTCCAGACTCGAACCTTATTGATTCAATATATGCATGGATGGACACCTGTTCTGCTCTGCTTCCTTCTCGCTCTCTTTTTACCGTCTTGATTATGTGGATTTTTATCTGCGCCAAACTTGGTGCAAAACCACGCCCACGAGTAGCCGAGCAAAAGCCGCGCTGATTGGACAGCTTGTTCTGACGTTCCTTTTCAGGAAGTAAACGCGACATTTTCGGGTTTTGCTATATAAGCTGGTATCAAAAAATAAGAAAAGTAACTCCTAGCGACATCAACGGACTGCAAAGCGTTAGTGGTTTACCTCGCAGCCTGTGGACTGAAGATTATCGACACTGCTGGAAATATTTTCAAGCTATTAGCTAGCAAGTTTACATTTGCAAGTAGCTAGCTAGCTAGTCGAGTGTGCTGCTGTGCTGAGACGGACAAACCATCATCAACGGTATTGCTAACGAACGTTTAACATCAACTAAAAGAGCTTTCCCCGTTGTCACGTGCGCTACCGTCGCCGCTCCAAATATGCCTCGCGAGTGCTCTGTTAAAACGTGCGACAACAAGCAAAAGACCTGGTCGGCTCTAATGTTTCACCGACTTCCACTGAGTCATCCGGACCGATTGAAACGGTGGCTGATTGCTCTGAACAAAGATGCTAATACCGCGACCGACGACCTCAGAAAGTTACTCGTTTGCTCGGAACATTTTCTACCGGCGGACTATTACGAGAAGCTGGGACAGGACAGACACAGCAGGATGAGAATCATGAAAAGTTTCCTGAAGGATACAGCGGTGCCGTCGGTGGCCGTTCACACGCCAGGACAACGTGGAATAATTTCGGTAAGTGGTAATCTAACAATATCTGACTGATTTGAACAGGATTATTTTTTGTTCCTTGATAAATGACAAAATTTAGGGCGTAGATGCTGGAACTACCAATGTAAGCTAGCTATCAATCACTGGGTGGGAGGGGGGGTCGCATTGTATTATGGGTAGCGTAGTTGTAGTAAAATGTGTTCTGTTGACGTTTCATAGGGCTGTCACTTTACTGGTGAATGTCCTTCTCAGAGCGAGCACACAAGTACAACACACACACTTTTAGCCAAAGAATAGCCAAGTACAACACACACACTTTTTAGCAAAGAATAGCCAAGTACAACACACACACTTTTAGCAAAGAATAGCCAAGTACAACACACTTTTAGCCAAAGAATAGCCAAGTACAACACAATGTCTAAGTTAACTTTGTGCCATTTTCTTGGTGCTTTTATTCATTTTATTGAAATATATAATAAAATGTCCACATGCAATATAAAGGAACCGCGACTTGACTGTATAGTGTTTAGCTTGCCTTGTAATAGATGACAGCATGCAGTTATTATAGGGAGAATCTCAATTGCATTTCCTTGACTCCTTGTAGTCCCTCCTCGTTCCCTTCTCGAAAACCAAACCCATTGGATGAGGTCAGAGGGGCGGGACCTCTCACCGTCACATCCAATGGTGTTTGAGAAGGCGAGAGAGAGGACGCTAGGAATCGAGGAAATGCAATCCGAGGTTCTCCCACGGTCTTGTTCATTGCCCAAATTGACGGCATGCCTACAACGTGTTCTCCCTTTTGTTGATTTAAAAAAAAAAATGAATAGCGGCTTTTCCTGATGCCAGTGGCCTTTTTCTCTCTCATCCAGGTTGAGACAGGAGACGTACCTCCAGGGACTGACTCCCTGTCTGCTGGAGGGGCTTCTGGTCCCACCCCACAACGTGGAGGGGCAGGTGTTGCTATGACTACGACGGGGTTCCTCTCCCACCGGGGTCTGCAGCTGACAGAGCCTGCTTCAACCGCTGGGACGTACGTGGCTCTGGCTCCCACGTCTTCACTTAGTAAGGTAATGTACACTTAGTGAGGTAATGTTGTTATTATCATGGGGCTCTACACTTAGTAAGGTAATGCTGTTATTATCATGGGGCTGTACACTTAGTAGGGTAATGCTGTTATTATCATGGGGCTCTACACTTAGTGAGGTAATGCTGTTATTATCATGGGGCTCTACACTCAGTAAGGTAATGCTAATTATCTGTCTACACTAGTTAATGCTGTTATTATCATGGGGCTCTACACTTAGTGAGGTAATGCTGTTATTATCATGGGGCTCTACACTTAGTGAGGTAATGCTGTTATTATCATGGGGCTCTACACTCATTAAGGTAATGCTGTTATTATCATGGGGCTCTACACTTAGTGAGGTAATGCTGTTATTATCATGGGGCTCTACACTCAGTAAGGTAATGCTGTTATTATCATGGGGCTCTTCACTTAGTAAGGTAATGCTGTTATTATCATGGGGCTGTACACTTAGTAGGGTAATGCTGTTATTATCATGGGGCTGTACACTTAGTAATGTAATGCTGTTATTATCATGGGGCTCTACACTTAGTAGGGTAATGCTGTTATTATCACAGGGATCTACACTTAGTGAGGTAATGTTGTTATCATCATGGGGCTCTACACTTAGTGAGGTAATGCTGTTATTATCATGGGGCTCTTCACTTAGTAAGGTAATGCTGTTATTATCATGGGGCTCTACACTTAGTAAGGTAATGCTGTTATTATCATGGGGCTGTACACTTAGTAGGGTAATGCTGTTATTATCATGGGGCTCTACACTTAGTGAGGTAATGCTGTTATTATCATGGGGCTCTACACTTAGTAAGGTAATGCTGTTATTATCATGGGGCTCTACACTTAGTGAGGTAATGCTGTTATTATCATGGGGCTCTACACTTAGTGAGGTAATGCTGTTATTATCATGGGGCTCTACACTCAGTAAGGTAATGCTGTTATTATCATGGGGCTCTACACTTAGTGAGGTAATGCTGTTATTATCATGGGGCTCTACACAGTAAGGTAATGCTGTTATTATCATTTGGGGCTCTACACTTAGTAGGGTAATGCTGTTATTATCACAGGGATCTACAGGGGAGACAGTTTGATGTACTTAGTCTATCTCCTGTGAGGTAATGTTTGTTATCATCATCTACACTTAGTGAGGTAATGCTGTTATTATCATGGGGCTCTTCATAGTAACAGGTTAATTGCTGTTATTATCATGGGGCTACACTTAGTGATTAAAATGACCAACGTTCTGTATCTGTCAGACACTTCCTTATCACTTCTGATCTACACTTAGTGAGGTAATGCTCTTCATCATCCAGGGCTCTACACTTCTGTTGGTGAGGTAATTATCATTCACTCTTCACTTAGTAAGGTAATGCTGTTATTATCATGGGGCTGTACACTTAGTAGGGTTAATGCTGTTATTATCATGGGGCTGTACACTTAGTAATGTTATTATCACTTGATGTACTAGTACACCCACTGGACAGGACACTAGTCTATCTCCTGTTTCTGTAGGGAGACAGTTTGATGTACAGTACACCCCCTGGACAGGACACTAGTCTATCTCAGGGTCTGATAGATAACAGGTTATTGGTTGGGCTGACATAATGTTTCTGCAGGACCTCCCCTCTACGACGACAACGGGAGACTCATGCAGAAGGAAAAAAACAAAGACCAACGTTCCTGTGAGTATCTGTCAGACACTTCCTGTTCCTTCTGTTGATACGTCTTGACCTGTTGGTCCAGACTCATTCTGTTGGTCCAGACTCATTCTGTTGGTCCGGACTCATTCTGTTGGTCCGGACTCATTCTGTTGGTCCGGACTCATTCTGTTGGTCCGGACTCATTCTGTTGGTCCGGACTCATCCTGTTGGTCCGGACTCATCCTGTTGGTCCGGACTCATCCTGTTGGTCCGGACTCATCCTGTTGGTCCGGACTCATCCTGTTGGTCCGGACTCATCCTGTTGGTCCGGACTCATCCTGTTGGTACGTCTTGACCTGTTGGTCCAGACTCATCCTGTTGGTCCAGACTCATCCTGTTGGTCCAGACTCATCCTGTTGATACGTCTTGACCTGTTGGTCCAGACTCATCCTGTTGGTCCGGACTCATCCTGTTGGTCCAGACTCATCCTGTTGGTCCGGACTCATCCTGTTGGTCCGGACTCATCCTGTTGGTCCGGACTCATCCTGTTGGTCCGGACTCATCCTGTTGGTCCAGACTCATCCTGTTGGTCCAAACTCATCCTGTTGGTCCAGACTCATCCTGTTGGTCCGGACTCATCCTGTTGGTCCGGACTCATCCTGTTGGTCCGGACTCATTCTGTTGGTCCGGACTCATTCTGTTGGTCCAGACTCATCCTGTTGATACGTCTTGACCTGTTGGTCCAGACTCATTCTGTTGGTCCGGACTCATTCTGTTGGTCCGGACTCATTCTGTTGGTCCGGACTCATTCTGTTGGTCCAGACTCATTCTGTTGGTCCAGACTCATTCTGTTGGTCCAGACTCATTCTGTTGGTCCGGACTCATCCTGTTGGTCCGGACTCATCCTGTTGGTCCGGACTCATCCTGTTGGTCCGGACTCATCCTGTTGATACGTCTTGACCTGTTGGTCCAGACTCATCCTGTTGGTCCAGACTCATCCTGTTGGTCCGGACTCATCCTGTTGGTCCAGACTCATCCTGTTGGTCCGGACTCATCCTGTTGGTCCGGACTCATCCTGTTGGTCCGGACTCATCCTGTTGGTCCAAACTCATCCTGTTGGTCCAAACTCATCCTGTTGGTCCAGACTCATTCTGTTGGTCCAGACTCATTCTGTTGGTCCAGACTCATTCTGTTGGTCCAGACTCATTCTGTTGGTCCAGACTCATTCTGTTGGTCCAGACTCATCCTGTTGATACGTCTTGACCTGTTGGTCCAGACTCATTCTGTTGGTCCAGACTCATTCTGTTGGTCCAGACTCATTCTGTTGGTCCAGACTCATTCTGTTGGTCCGGACTCATTCTGTTGGTCCGGACTCATCCTGTTGGTCCGGACTCATCCTGTTGGTCCGGACTCATCCTGTTGGTCCGGACTCATCCTGTTGGTCCGGACTCATCCTGTTGGTCCGGACTCATTCTGTTGGTCCGGACTCATTCTGTTGGTCCGGACTCATCCTGTTGGTCCGGACTCATCCTGTTGGTCGGACCTGTTGGTCCAGACTCATCCTGTTGGTCCTCATTCTGTTGGTCCAGACTCATTCTGTTGGTCCAGACTCATTCTGTTGGTCCGGACTCATTCCTGTTGGTCCGGACTCATCCTGTTGGTCCGGACTCATCTGTTGGTCCGGACTCATCCTGTTGGTCCCGACTCATTCTGTTGGTCCGACTCATTCTGTTGGTCCGACTCATCCTGTTGGCCCGGACTCATCCTGTTGGGACTCATCCTGTTGGTCCGACTCATCCTGTTGGTCCGGACTCATCCTGTTGGTCCGGACTCATCCTGTTGGTCCGACTCATCCTGTTGGTACAGACTCACCTGTTGGTCCAGACTCATTCTGTTGGTCCAGACTCATTCTGTTGGTCCAGACTCATCCTGTTGGTACGACTCATGACCTGTTGGTCCAGACTCATTCTGTTGGTCCAGACTCATTCTGTTGGTCCAGACTCATTCTGTTGGTCCAGACTCATCCTGTTGGTCCAGACTCATTCTGTTGGTCCAGACTCATTCTGTTGGTCCAGACTCATTCTGTTGGTCCAGACTCATTCTGTTGGTCCCAGACTCCTGTTGGCCCAGACCTGTTGGTCCAGACTCATTCTGTTGGTCCAGACTCATTCTGTTGGTCCAGACTCATTCTGTTGGCCCAGACTCATTCTGTTGGCCCAGACTCATTCTGTTGGCCCAGACTCATTCTGTTGGCCCAGACTCATTCTGTTGGCCCAGACTCATTCTGTTGGCCCAGACTCATTCTGTTGGCCCAGACTCATTCTGTTGGCCCAGACTCATTCTGTTGGCCCAGACTCATTCTGTTGGTCCAGACTCATTCTGTTGGCCCAGACTCATTCTGTTGGCCCAGACTCATTCTGTTGGCCCAGACTCATTCTGTTGGCCCAGACTCATGTTGGCCCAGACTCATTCTGTTGGCCCAGACTCATTCTGTTGGCCCAGACTCATTCTGTTGGTCCAGACTCATTCTGTTGGTCCAGACTCATTCTGTTGGTCCAGACTCATTCTGTTGGTCCAGACTCATCCTGTTGATACGTCTTGACCTGTTGGTCCAGACTCATTCTGTTGGTCCAGACTCATTCTGTTGGCCCAGACTCATTCTGTTGGCCCAGACTCATTCTGTTGGCCCAGACTCATTCTGTTGGCCCAGGCTCATTCTGTTGGTCCAGACTCATTCTGTTGGCCCAGACTCATCATTCTGTTGGCCCAGACTCATCCTGTTGGCCCAGACTCATTCTGTTGGCCCAGACTCATTCTGTTGGCCCAGACTCATTCTGTTGGCCCAGACTCATCCTGTTGGCCCAGACTCATCCTGTTGGCCCAGACTCATCCTGTTGGCCCAGACTCATCCTGTTGGCCCAGACTCATCCTGTTGGCCCAGACTCATCCTGTTGGCCCAGACTCATCCTGTTGGTCCGGACTCATTCTGTTGGTCCAGACTCATCCTGTTGGTCCAGACTCATTCTGTTGGTCCGGACTCATTCTGTTGGTCCGGACTCATTCTGTTGGTCCAGACTCATTCTGTTGGTCCAGACTCATTCTGTTGGTCCAGACTCATCCTGTTGGCCCAGACTCAATCTGTTGGTATAACACTTCAAAAGGAACAGCCGCCTGTCTTTATCAGAATGCAGTTTTTCGTACAAATTCTTCTTTTAACATGTTTATTTTTTCTTTCATTCAGGTGACGCGCAGGAAGAAAGGTCAAATGGACACAGCCATTAAGAAGACTTCAGTGAAGCACTGTACCAGTATGAGCTCTGCTGCTGGTTCCACCTCCAGCCCCTCCACCTCCAGCCTCTCCACCTCCAGCCTCTCCACCTCCAGCCCCTCCACCTCCATCCCCTCCACCTCCAGCCCCTCCACCTCCAGCTCTGACAGTAGGCTGTCGTCAGGCGAACCGGACAGAGGAGGAGGAGGATGGAGCGAAAGGAAATGGATCGTGAACGAGTCGAAGCTCAAGGAGCTTTTCCAGACGTGTCACCAGTGCGGCGCTGCGTTGCGTAATCGGACCATAACCGCGTTGGGCTACAGCCAAATCAAAGTGACCTGGACTTGTCCCGATGAGCACCGAGGAGAGTGGCAGTCGTGTCCCGACGCGTTCGGTATCGGTCACTACCTGCAGACGGTTGGTTACAGAGTGTTGCTGGACTCCATGAATAGTCAGTTTGTAAGTCACGACTAAGTATCTACTACAGTGTGTGTGTGTGTTATCTAGCAAATACCAGGGTCGTAGTAGCCTCCTATTAGCAGACTGATGACCTGCTGCCAGACTGATGACCTGCTGCCAGACTGATGACCTGCTGCCAGACTGATGACCTGCTGCCAGACTGATGGCCTGCTGCCAGACTGATGGCCTGCTGCCAGACTGATGGCCTGCTGCCAGACTGATGGCCTGCTGCCAGACTGATGACTGCTGCCAGACTGATGACCTGCTGCCAGACTGATGGCTGCTGCCAGTCTGCGGAGCAAAACGCAATGGAAACTTACAGGACTTCACTATGGATGTACTGGGTTGAGGGGTACCTCTCTATGGATGTACTGGGTTGAGGGGTACCTCTCTATGGATGTACTGGGTTGAGGGGTACCTCTCTATGGATGTACTGGGTTGAGGAGTACCTCTCTATGGATGTACTGGGTTGAGGGGTACCTCTCTATGGATGTATGGATTGAGGAGTACTTCACTATGGATGTACTGGGTTGAGGGTTTCTATGGATGTACTGGGTTGAGGGGTACCTCTCTATGGATGTACTTTGTTATACCTCTCTATGGATGTACTGGGTTGAGGGGTACCTCTCTATGGATGTACTGGGTTGAGGGTACCTTAGCTCTATGGATGTACTGGGTTGAGGGTTTAAATAATCTATGGATGTACTGGGTTGAGGGGTACCTCTCTATGGATGTACTGGGTTGAGGGGTACCTCTCTATGGATGTACTGGGTTGAGGGGTACCTCTCTATGGATGTACTGGGTTGAGGGGTACCTCTCTATGGATGTACTGGGTTGAGGAGTACCTCTCTATGGATGTACTGGGTTGAGGAGTACCTCTCTATGGATGTACTGGGTTGAGGGGTACCTCTCTATGGATGTACTGGGTTGAGGGGTACCTCTCTATGGATGTACTGGGTTGAGGGGTACCTCTCTATGGATGTACTGGGTTGAGGGGTACCTCTCTATGGATGTACTGGGTTGAGGGGTACCTCTCTATGGATGTACTGGGTTGAGGGGTACCTCTCTATGGATGTACTGGGTTGAGGGGTACCTCTCTATGGATGTACTGGGTTGAGGAGTACCTCTCTATGGATGTACTGGGTGTACCTGGATGTACTGGGTCGTTGGAGGGGGGTACCTCTCTATGGATGTACTGGGTTGAGGGGGTCGACCTCTCTATGGATGTACTGGGTTGAGGGGTAGGGGTACCTCTCTATGGATGTACTGGGTTGAGGGGTACCTGGATGTACTGGGTTGAGGGGTACCTCTCTATGGATGTACTGGGTTGAGGATGTACTGGGTTGAGGGGTCTCTCTATGGAGTACTGGGTGAGGTTGGATGTACTGGGTCAGGGGTACCTCTCTATGGATGTACTGGGTTGAGGGGTACCTCTCTATGGATGTACTGGGTTGAGGGTACCTCTCTATGGATGTACTGGGTTGAGGGTTACCTCTATGGATGTACTGGGTTGAGGGTACCTCTCTATGGATGTATTGAGGGGTACCTCTCTATGGATGTAGTACCTCTCTATGGATGTACTTGTAATTGAGGACTATGGATGTACTTGAGGTTTCTAATGCTATGGATGTACTGGGTTGAGGAGTACCTCTCTATGGATGTACTGGGTTGAGGGTACCTCTCTATGGATGTACTGGGTTGAGGAGTACCTCTCTATGGATGTACTATGACCAGGAGTACTTCTCTATGTACTGGGTTGAGGGGTACCTCTTTATGGATGTACTGGGTTGAGGGTACCTCTCTATGGATGTACTGGGTTGAGGGGTACCTCTCTATGGATGTACTGGGTTGAGGGTACCTCTCTATGGATGTACTGGGTTGAGGGGTACCTCTTCTATGGATACTAGTACCTCTGGTGTACTGGGTTGGGGTACCTCTCTATGGATGTACTGGGTTGAGGGGTACCTCTCTATGGATGTACTGGGTTGAGGAGTACCTCTCTATGGATGTACTGGGTCGAGGGGTACCTCTCTATGGATGTACTGGGTCGAGGGGTACCTCTCTATGGATGTACTGGGTCGAGGGGTACCTCTCTATGGATGTACTGGGTTGAGGGGTACCTCTCTATGGATGTACTGGGTTGAGGGGTACCTCTCTATGGCTGTACTGGGTTGAGGGGTACTAGTGTATTGTCAGATAACCTGAGGAGATGGTATGTTCCCTGCTGATATGTGACTAATATCAGGTCCAACATTAAAATGTTTCTGTCATTAATGAACACTGTGTCAGAGTTGTGTGTTGTAGAGGTCGACCGATTGTGATTTTTCAAACGCCGATGACGATTTATTGGAGGACCAAAAAAGCCGATACCGGTTTAAAAAAAATGTATTATTTATTTATTTGTAATAATGACAATTACAACAATACTGAATGCACAGTTATTTTAACTTAATATAATACATCAATAAAAATCAATTTAGCCTCAAATAAATAATGAAACATGTTCAATTTGGTTTAAATAATGCAAAAACACAGTGTTGGAGAAGTAAAAGTGCAATATGTCCCATGTAAGAAAAGCTACGTTTCAGTTCCTTGCTCAGAACATGAGAACATATGAAAGCTGCTGGTTCCTTTTAACATGAGTCTAAAATATTCCCAGGTAAGAGGTTTTAGGTTGTAGTTAATATACTATTTATAATACTATTTCTCTCTATACCATTTGTATTTCATATACCTTTGACTATTGGATGTTTTATAGGCACGTTAGTATTGCCAGTGTAACAGTATAGCTTCCGTCCGTCTCCTCGCCGCTACCTGGGCTCGAACCAGGAACACAACTACAAACAGCCACCCTCGAACCAGGAACACATCGACAACAGCCACACTCGAAGCATCGTTACCCATCGCTCCACAAAAGCCGCGGCCCTCGCAGCGCAAGGGGAATAACTACTCCAAGTCTTAGAGCGAATGATGTTTGAAACGCTATTCGCACACACCCAGCTAACTAGCTAGCCATTTCACATTGGTTACACCAGCCATTAGGCTGGTTGGCTTGAAGTCATAAACATCGCTGTGCTTGCGAAGAGCTGCTGGCAAAACGCACAAATGTGCTGTTTGACTGAATGCTTACGAGCCTGTTGCTGCCTACTAGTCAGATACTTGTATGCTTAGTCAGATTATATGCATCACAGGACACGCTAGATAAACTAGTAATATCATCAACCATGTGTAGTTAACTAGTGATTATGATTGATTGTTTTTTATAATGCTAGCTAGCAACTTAGCTTGGCTTCTACTGCATTCGCGTAACCGGCAGGCTCCTTGTGGAGTGCAACGAGAGGCAGGTGGTTATAGCGTTGGACTAGTTAACGGTAAGGTTGCAAGATTGGATCCCTCGAGCTGACAAGGTGAAAATCTGTCGTTCTGCCCCTGAACAAGGCAGTTAAACCCACCGTTCCTAGGCCGTCATTGAAAATAAATACAGATTTCCGATTGTTATGAAAACTTGAACTCTGCCCTAATTAATTGGCCATTCCGATTAATCGGTCGACCACTAGTGTGTTGTACAGTAGACTGTTATCTGGCGGCAGGCCAAATGGCACCCTATTCCCTATATAGTGAACTACTAGTGACCAGAGCCCTATTCCCTATATAATGAACTACTTACTAGTGACCAGGGCCCTATTCCCTATATAGTGAACTACTAGTGACCAGGGCCCTATTCCCTATATAGTGACCAGAACTATTCTATAGACCAGACCAGAACCCTATTCCCTATATAGTGAACTACTAGTGACCAGAGCCCTATTCCCTATATAACTACTAGTGAAGAGCCCTATTCTAGTGACTACAGACCAGCCCTATTCCCTATATAGTGAACTACTAGTGACCAGAGCCCTATTCCCTATATAGTGAACTACTAGTGACCAGAGCCCTATTCCCTATATAGTGAACTACTAGTGACCAGAGCCCTATTCCCTATATAGTGAACTACTAGTGACCAGAGCCCTATTCCCTATATAGTGAACTACTAGTGACCAGAGCCCTATTCCCTATATAGTGAACTACTAGTGACCAGAGCCCTATTCCCTATATAGTGACCAGAGCCCTATTCCCTAGTGAACTACTAGCCCCCTATTCCCTATATAGTGAACTACTAGTGACCAGAGCCCTATTCCCTATATAGTGAACTACTAGTGACCAGAGCCCTATTCCCTATATAGTGAACTACTAGTGACCAGAGCCCTATTCCCTATATAGAACTACTAGTGACCAGAGCCCTATTCCCTATATAGTGAACTACTAGTGACCCTATTCCCTATAGTGAACCCCCTATTCCCTATATAGTGAACTACTAGTGACCAGAGCCCTATTCCCTATATAGTGAACTACTAGTGACCAGAGCCCTATTCCCTATATAGTGAACTACTAGTGACCAGAGCCCTATTCCCTATATAGTGAACTACTAGTGACCAGAGCCCTATTCCCTATATAGTGAACTACTAGTGACCAGAGCCCTATTCCCTATATAGTGAACTACTAGTGACCAGAGCCCTATTCCTATATAGTGAACTACTAGTGACCAGAGCCCTATTCCCTATATAGTGAACTACTAGTGACCAGAGCCCTATTCCCTATATAGTGAACTACTAGTGACCAGAGCCCTATTCCCTATATAGTGAACTACTAGTGACCAGAGCCCTATTCCCTATATAGTGAACTACTAGTGACCAGAGCCCTATTCCCTATATAGTGAACTACTAGTGACCAGAGCCCTATTCCCTATATAGTGAACTACTAGTGACCAGAGCCCTATTCCCTATATAGTGAACTACTAGTGACCAGAGCCCTATTCCCTATATAGTGAACTACTAGTGACCAGAGCCCTATTCCCTATATAGTGAACTACTAGTGACCAGAGCCCTATTCCCTATATAGTGAACTACTAGTGACCAGAGCCCTATTCCCTATATAGTGAACTACTAGTGACCAGAGCCCTATTCCCTATATAGTGAACTACTAGTGACCAGAGCCCTATTCCCTATATAGTGAACTACTAGTGACCAGAGCCCTATTCCCCAGAGCCCTATATAGTGAACTACTAGTGACCAGAGCCCTATTCCCTATATAGTGAACTACTAGTGACCAGAGCCCTATTCCCTATATAGTGAACTACTAGTGACCAGAGCCCTATTCCCTATATAGTGAACTACTAGTGACCAGAGCCCTATTCCCTATATAGTGAACTACTAGTGACCAGAGCCCTATTCCCTATATAGTGAACTACTAGTGACCAGAGCCCTATTCCCTATATAGTGAACTACTAGTGACCAGAGCCCTATTCCCTATATAGTGAACTACTAGTGACCAGAGCCCTATTCCCTATATAGTGAACTACTAGTGACCAGAGCCCTATTCCCTATATAGTGAACTACTAGTGACCAGAGCCCTATTCCCTATATAGTGAACTACTAGTGACCCTATTCCCGATTTAGTGAACTACTAGAGCCCTATTCCCTATATAGTGAACTACTAGTGACCAGAGCCCTATTCCCTATATAGTGAACTACTAGTGACCAGAGCCCTATTCCCTATATAGTGATATACTAGTGACCAGGGCCCTATTCCCTATATAGTGAACTACTAGTGACCAGAACCCTATTCCCTATATAGTGAACTACTAGTGACCAGAGCCCTATTCCCTATATATAGTGAACTACTATAGACCAGAGCCCTATTCCCTATATAGTGAACTACTAGTGACCAGAACCCTATTCCCTATATAGTGAACTACTAGTGACCAGAGCCCTATTCCCTATATAGTGAACTACTAGTGACCAGAGCCCTATTCCTATATAGTGAACTACTAGTGACCAGAGCCCTATTCCCTATATAGTGAACTACTAGTGACCAGAGCCCTATTCCCTATATAGTGAACTACTATATAGTGAACTACTAGACCAGAGCCCTATTCCCTATATAGTGAACTACTAGTGACCAGAGCCCTATTCCCTATATAGTGAACTACTAGTGACCAGAGCCCTATTCCTATAGACCAGAGCCCTATTCCCTAGTGAACTACTAGTGACCAGAGCCCTATTCCCTATATAGTGAACTACTAGTGACCAGAGCCCTATTCCCTATATAGTGAACTACTTAGTGACCAGAGCCCTATTCCCTATATAGTGAACTACTAGTGACCAGAGCCCTATTCCCTATATAGTGAACTACTAGTGACCAGAGCCCTATTCCCTATATAGTGAACTACTAATGACCAGAGCCCTATTCCCTATATAGTGAACTACTTAGTGACCAGGGCACTTCTTTATAAAGTCCTGATACCTCACTTCCTGTCTGGCATAATTCATTGTCCGCTACTTCCTGTTTATCGAGGAGAGGAGAGGAGGAGGGGAGGGTGGTGGGAGAGAGAGATAACTATTAACCTATATCACCTACAGACCCATTACCTTCTAATGAGCCTGTCCACTATGTATGTCAACGTAACTGCAGGGTAGGACAGGGTAGACCATATCGACTACTTTCTCCAGGACACCTCACCTACAGACCCATTACCTTCTAATGAGCCTGTCCACTATGTATGTCAACGTAACTGCAGGGTAGGACAGGGTAGACCATATCGACTACTTTCTCCAGGACACCTCACCTACAGACCCATTACCTTCTAATGAGCCTGTCCACTATGTATGTCAACGTAACTGCAGGGTAGGACAGGGTAGACCATATCGACTACTTTCTCCAGGACACCTCACCTACAGACCCATTACCTTCTAATGAGCCTGTCCACTATGTATGTCAACGTAACTGCAGGGTAGGACAGGGTAGACCATATCGACTACTTTCTCCAGGACACCTCACCTACAGACCCATTACCTTCTAATGAGCCTGTCCACTATGTATGTCAACGTAACTGCAGGGTAGGACAGGGTAGACCATATCGACTACTTTCTCCAGGACACCTCACCTACAGACCCATTACCTTCTAATGAGCCTGTCCACTATGTATGTCAACGTAACTGCAGGGTAGGACAGGGTAGACCATATCGACTACTTTCTCCAGGACACCTCACCTTAGAAGTTCCCCTAACTTACTCAGACATTCACTTTTTGGGAGTTGGCATAGAGCTACCTAAGGCCAATAGTTTTAGACCTCGTGGTCAAGAACCCCCCTAACTATTCTTGTAGTCTATGTTAATAGTGGAGGTCAGAAGAAGTTCCCTCATAGGAAAAATAATGTAGATTCTATTCTACTGTATTGTATCCTACTCTATTGTATTCTACTGTATTATATTCTACTGTATGTATTGTGTCCTACTAGAGTACTAACTGTGAGACAGGAAGTCGAAGAGACTTTCCTTAGTAAGAGACAGGAAGTAGAGGGTGTATTCTACTATATTATATTCTACTGTATGTATTGTGAGACTAGAGGGGTGTATTTCCTTACAGTACTACTGTGTCGTCTTTCCTTAGTAAGAGACAGGAAGTAGAGGTGTGTATTTCCTTAGTAAGAGACAGGAAGTAGAGGGGTGTATTTCCTTAGTAAGAGACAGGAAGTAGAGGGGTGTATTTCCTTAGTAAGAGACAGGAAGTAGAGGGGTGTATTTCCTTAGTAAGAGACAGGAAGTAGAGGGGTGTATTTCCTTAGTAAGAGACAGGAAGTAGAGGGGTGTATTTCCTTAGTAAGAGACAGGAAGTAGAGGGGTGTATTTCCTTAGTAAGAGACAGGAAGTAGAGGTGTGTATTTCCTTAGTAAGAGACAGGAAGTAGAGGGGTGTATTTCCTTAGTAAGAGACAGGAAGTAGAGGGGTGTATTTCCTTAGTAAGAGACAGGAAGTAGAGGGGTGTTTTTCCTTAGTAAGAGACAGGAAGTAGAGGGGTGTATTTCCTTAGTAAGAGACAGGAAGTAGAGGTGTGACACCAAACTGTCTGTCCTCCGTGTTAAAATGCAAATACGCTCTCAGGAAGTCCAACCTCAACACATTAAATGGGAAAAACCAAAAACACTCATCTAATCGTTTTATATATTAACAATTCATTCATTAACTGATTCATTGTTTAAATATATTTTAAAAAATGTTAGATTTGTTAGTCGTTTAATTAATTTGATAATTGAATAGTGAGTGCTGCAAGGCATCTGATTCGGGAATGCTTTGGCCTGCGTTGACGTCAGACTGCCACTGGGTGGCACTGTTTCACCATGTAGAGCTCCCTGTTCTTTCAGTTTCCAATGGACAATCTAGCAACGGACTCCTACTAATAATATAATAATAATATAATAATACTACAGAGTTAGATAGTGCTGCTCTGCTAGTTCAGACAGACAGACAGACTCCTACTACAGAGTTAGATAGTGCTGCTCTGCTAGTTCAGACAGACAGACTCCTACTACAGAGTTAGATAGTGCTGCTCTGCTAGTTCAGACAGACCGACTCCTACTACAGAGTTAGATAGTGCTGCTCTGCTAGTTCAGACAGACAGACTCCTACTACAGAGTTAGATAGTGCTGCTCTTAGTTCAGACAGACAGACTCCTACTACAGAGTTAGATAGTGCTGCTCTGCTAGTTCAGACAGACAGACTCCTACTACAGAGTTAGATAGTGCTGCTCTGCTAGTTCAGACAGACAGACTCCTACTACAGAGTTAGATAGTGCTGCTCTGCTAGTTCAGACAGACCGACTCCTACTACAGAGTTAGATAGTGCTGCTCTGCTAGTTCAGACAGACAGACTCCTACTACAGAGTTAGATAGTGCTGCTCTGCTAGTTCAGACAGACCGACTCCTACTACAGAGTTAGATAGTGCTGCTCTGCTAGTTCAGACAGACAGACATACTCCTACTACAGAGTTAGATAGTGCTGCTCTGCTAGTTCAGACAGACCGACTCCTACTACAGAGTTAGATAGTGCTGCTCTGCTAGTTCAGACAGACAGACTCCTACTACAGAGTTAGATAGTGCTGCTCTGCTAGTTCAGACAGACCGACTCCTACTACAGAGTTAGATAGTGCTGCTCTGCTAGTTCAGACAGACCGACTCCTACTACAGAGTTAGATAGTGCTGCTCTGCTAGTTCAGACAGACAGACTCCTACTACAGAGTTAGATAGTGCTGCTCTGCTAGTTCAGACAGACAGACTCCTACTACAGAGTTAGATAGTGCTGCTCTGCTAGTTCAGACAGACAGACTCCTACTACAGAGTTAGATAGTGCTGCTCTGCTAGTTCAGACAGACAGACTCCTACTACAGAGTTAGATAGTGCTGCTCTGCTAGTTCAGACAGACCGACTCCTACTACAGAGTTAGATAGTGCTGCTCTGCTAGTTCAGACAGACAGACTCCTACTACAGAGTTAGATAGTGCTGCTCTGCTAGTTCAGACAGACAGACAGACTCCTACTACAGAGTTAGATAGTGCTGCTCTGCTAGTTCAGACAGACAGACTCCTACTACAGAGTTAGATAGTGCTGCTCTGCTAGTTCAGACAGACAGACTCCTACTACAGAGTTAGATAGTGCTGCTCTGCTAGTTCAGACAGACAGACTCCTACTACAGAGTTAGATAGTGCTGCTCTGCTAGTTCAGACAGACAGACTCCTACTACAGAGTTAGATAGTGCTGCTCTGCTAGTTCAGACAGACAGACTCCTACTACAGAGTTAGATAGTGCTGCTCTGCTAGTTCAGACAGACAGACTCCTACTACAGAGTTAGATAGTGCTGCTCTGCTAGTTCAGACAGACAGACTCCTACTACAGAGTTAGATAGTGCTGCTCTGCTAGTTCAGACAGACAGACTCCTACTACAGAGTTAGATAGTGCTGCTCTGCTAGTTCAGACAGACAGACTCCTACTACAGAGTTAGATAGTGCTGCTCTGCTAGTTCAGACAGACAGACTCCTACTACAGAGTTAGATAGTGCTGCTCTGCTAGTTCAGACAGACAGACTCCTACTACAGAGTTAGATAGTGCTGCTCTGCTAGTTCAGACAGACAGACTCCTACTACAGAGTTAGATAGTGCTGCTCTGCTAGTTCAGACAGACAGACTCCTACTACAGAGTTAGATAGTGCTGCTCTGCTAGTTCAGACAGACAGACTCCTACTACAGAGTTAGATAGTGCTGCTCTGCTAGTTCAGACAGACAGACTCCTACTACAGAGTTAGATAGTGCTGCTCTGCTAGTTCAGACAGATAGACAGGGGAAAAGGGTTCAGACAGACAGGGGGAAAAGGGTTATGTGACTCCTGCCCCTGATGTTATGTCAGAAATGATCATATCTGGACAACTAGTTGTTCAGAGATGACAGAGCAACAACAAATATCAGTCTGTTGTTTTTAATACAGACGTTGATATTGACCTTTAACCCATGTGCTGTGTATATGATATAACACCCAACACTATTTCACTTCTGCTTTGCTTCTTTTGAAATGAAAGGCTGCGATGTGCCTCTCTGGGCTCCTGGTGAAATGTGCTCCTGGTCACAGGGGACAGCTGACTGTGTGGATGACCCACTGAAGGTTACGTTCTCTCTCTCTCTGTGTCTCCTATCAGCTCTGTGTTGTCCAGTAAACAGGAAGGAACCCGCCCTGCTCAGAGAGGGAGAAAGATACATCTTGGAGATGAGAGGAGGGAGGGGGAGGGGAGGGGGAGAGATACATCTTGGAGATGAGAGGAGGGGGGAGAGAGAGACATCTTGGAGATGAGAGGACATCTTGGGGAGACGATAGGAGGGGAGGGGGGAGAGAGACATCTTGGAGATGAGAGGAGAGGGAGGGGGAGAGATACATCTTGGAGATGAGAGGAGGGGAGAGGGGGAGAGATACATCTTGGAGATGAGAGGAGGGGAGAAGAACATCTTGGAGATGAGAGGAGGGGGATACATCTTGGAGATGAGAGGAGGGGGGGGATACATCTTGGAGATGAGAGGAGGGGGAGAGAGACATCTTGGAGATGAGAGGAGGGGGGAGATACATCTTGGAGATGAGAGGAGGGGGGGAGAGATACATCTTGGAGATGAGAGGAAGGGGGGAGAGATACATCTTGGAGATGAGGAGGACATCTTGGAGAGGAGGAGGGGGAGACATCTTGGAGATGAGAGGAGGGGGGAGACATCTTGGAGATGAGAGGAGGGGGGAGAGATACATCTTGGAGATGAGAGGAGGGGGAGAGAGACATCTTGGAGATGAGAGGAGGGGGGAGAGAGAGACATCTTGGAGATGAGAGGGGGGGGAGAGACATCTTGGAGATGAGAGGAGGGGGATACATCTTGGAGATGAGAGGAGGGGGGGAGAGATACATCTTGGAGATGAGAGGAGGGGGGGAGAGATACATCTTGGAGACGAGAGGAGGGGGGAGAGAGAGACATCTTGGAGATGAGAGGAGGGGGAGATACATCTTGGAGATGAGAGGAGGGGGAGAGATACATCTTGGAGATGAGAGGAGGGGGGAGATACATCTTGGAGATGAGAGGAGGGGGGGAGATACATCTTGGAGATGAGAGGGGGGGGGAGATACATCTTGGAGATGAGAGGAGGGGGGGAGAGAGATGACATCTTGGAGATGAGAGGAGGGGGGAGATACATCTTGGAGATGAGAGGAGGGGGGAGATACATCTTGGAGATGAGAGGAGGGGGGAGATACATCTTGGAGATGAGAGGAGGGGGAGATACATCTTGGAGATGAGAGGAGGGGGGAGAGAGACATCTTGGAGATGAGAGGAGGGGGGAGATACATCTTGGAGATGAGAGGAGGGGGGAGATACATCTTGGAGATGAGAGGAGGGGGGAGATACATCTTGGAGATGAGAGGAGGGGGGAGATACATCTTGGAGATGAGAGGAGGGGGGAGATACATCTTGGAGAGAGGAGGGGGGAGATACATCTTGGAGATGAGAGGAGGGGGGAGATACATCTTGGAGATGAGAGGAGGGGGAGAGATACATCTTGGAGAGAGGAGAGGAGGGGAGAGAGACATCTTGGAGATGAGAGGAGGGGGGAGATACATCTTGGAGATGAGAGGGAGAGAGGGGAGACATCTTGGAGATGAGAGGAGGGGGGGGGGAGATACATCTTGGAGATGAGAGGAGGGGGAGATACATCTTGGAGATGAGAGGAGGGGGAGAGAGACATCTTGGAGATGAGAGGAGGGGGGAGACATCTTGGAGATGAGAGGAGGGGGGGAGAGACATCTTGGAGATGAGGGGGGAGAGAGACATCTTGGAGATGAGAGGAGGGGGGAGAGACATCTTGGAGATGAGAGGAGGGGGGAGAGACATCTTGGAGATGAGAGGAGGGGGGAGACATCTTGGAGATGAGAGGAGGGGGGAGAGACATCTTGGAGATGAGAGGAGGGGGAGAGATACATCTTGGAGATGAGAGGAGGGGGGGGAGAGAGACATCTTGGAGATGAGAGGAGGGGGGAGAGATACATCTTGGAGATGAGAGGAGGGGGGGGAGACATCTTGGAGATGAGAGGAGGGGATAGACATCTTGGAGATGAGAGGAGGGGGAGACATCTTGGAGAGGAGAGGAGGGGGAGAGATACATCTTGGAGAGGAGAGGAGGGGGGAGAGATACATCTTGGAGAGGAGGGAGAGAGAGACATCTTGGAGAGGAGGGGGAGAGAGAGACATCTTGGAGATGAGAGGAGGGGGGAGAGACATCTTGGAGATGAGAGGAGGGGGAGAGACATCTTGGAGATGAGAGGAGGGGGGAGATACATCTTGGAGATGAGAGGAGTGGTCCTTCTGTAGCTCAGTTGGTAGAGCATGGCGCTTGTAACGCCAGGGTAGTGGGTTCGATCCCGGGACCACCCATACGTAGAATGTATGCACACATGACTGTAAGTCGCTTTGGATAAAAGCGTCTGCTAAATGGCATATATTATTATTATATTATTTATTATAGGAGGGGGAGATACATCTTGGAGATGAGAGGAGGGGAGGAGATACATCTTGGAGATGAGAGGAGGGGGGAGACATCTTGGAGATGAGAGGAGGGGGAGAGACATCTTGGAGATGAGAGGAGGGGGGAGAGATACATCTTGGAGATGAGAGGAGGGGGAGAGAGACATCTTGGAGATGAGAGGAGGGAGGGGGGAGAGATACATCTTGGAGATGAGAGGAGGGAGGGGAGAGATACATCTTGGAGATGAGGGGGGAGAGAGAGACATCTTGAGAGATGAGAGGAGGTGAGGGAGAGACATCTTGGAGATGAGAGGAGGGGGGGACATCTTGGAGATGAGAGGAGGGGGGGAGAGACATCTTGGAGATGAGAGGAGGGGGGAGAGAGACATCTTGGAGATGAGAGGAGGGGGGGGAGAGACATCTTGGAGATGAGAGGAGGGGGGGGGAGAGAGATCTTGGAGATGAGAGGAGGGGGGAGATACATCTTGGAGATGAGAGGAGGGAGGGGGGAGAGACATCTTGGAGAGGAGGGGGAGAGAGACATCTTGGAGATGAGAGGAGGGGGGAGAGACATCTTGGAGATGAGAGGAGGGGGGAGAGATCTTGGAGATGAGAGGAGGGAGGGGGAGATACATCTTGGAGATGAGAGGAGGGAGGGGGAGAGAGAGAGGAGGGAGGGGGGAGAGAGAGATCTTGGAGATGAGAGGAGGGGGGGGAGAGACATCTTGGAGATGAGAGGAGGGGGGGGGGAGAGATCTTGGAGATGAGAGGAGGGAGGGGGGGGAGAGACATCTTGGAGATGAGAGGAGGGGGGAGAGACATCTTGGAGATGAGAGGAGGGGGAGATCTTGGAGATGAGAGGAGGGAGGGGGGGAGATACATCTTGGAGATGAGAGGAGGGAGGGGGGAGAGACATCTTGGAGAGGAGGGGGGGAGAGAGACATCTTGGAGATGAGAGGAGGGGGGAGAGACATCTTGGAGATGAGAGGAGGGGGGAGAGATCTTGGAGATGAGAGGAGGGAGGGGGAGAGACATCTTGGAGAGGAGGGGGAGAGAGACATCTTGGAGATGAGAGGAGGGGGGGAGACATCTTGGAGATGAGAGGAGGGGGGAGATCTTGGAGATGAGAGGAGGGAGGGGGAGAGATACATCTTGGAGAGGAGGGGGGGAGAGAGACATCTTGGAGATGAGAGGAGGGGGGGAGAGACATCTTGGAGATGAGAGGAGGGGGGAGATCTTGGAGATGAGAGGAGGGAGGGGGGAGATACATCTTGGAGAGGAGGGAGGGGAGAGACATCTTGGAGAGGAGGGAGGGGGAGAGACATCTTGGAGAGGAGGGGGAGAGAGACATCTTGGAGATGAGAGGAGGGGGGATCTTGGAGATGAGAGGAGGGGGGATCTTGGAGATGAGAGGAGGAGAGGGGGGGGGGAGATACATCTTGGAGATGAGAGGAGGGAGGGGGGAGAGAGATCTTGGAGATGAGAGGAGGGGGGAGAGACATCTTGGAGATGAGAGGAGGGGGGAGAGATCTTGGAGATGAGAGGAGGGAGGGGGAGAGAGAGATCTTGGAGATGAGAGGAGGGGGGAGACATCTTGGAGATGAGAGGAGGAGGAGAGAGAGATCTTGGAGATGAGAGGAGGGGGGAGACATCTTGGAGATGAGAGGAGGGGGGAGATGCAGCTTGGAGATGAGAGGAGGGGGAGAGAGAGACATCTTGGAGATGAGAGGAGGGGGAGAGATACATCTTGGAGATGAGAGGAGGGAGGGGGGGGAGAGACATCTTGGAGAGGAGGGGGGGGAGAGAGACATCTTGGAGATGAGAGGAGGGGGGAGAGAGAGACATCTTGGAGATGAGTGGAGGGGGAGAGAGAGACATCATGGAGATGAGAGGAGGGGGAGAGAGACATCTTGGAGATGAGAGGAGGGGGAGAGAGAGACATCTTGGAGATGAGAGGAGGGGGAGAGAGAGATACATCTTGGAGATGAGAGGAGGAGAGGAGAGATACATCTTGGAGAGGAGGAGGGGAGAGACATCTTGGAGATGAGAGGAGGAGGGGAGAGGGAGAGACATCTTGGAGATGAGAGGAGGGGGGAGAGATACATCTTGGAGATGAGAGGAGGGGGAGAGACATCTTGGAGAGGAGAGGAGGGGGAGAGAGAGAGAGACATCTTGGAGATGAGAGGAGGGGGGGGAGAGAGAGAGACATCTTGGAGATGAGAGGAGGGGGGAGATACATCTTGGAGATAGGAGGGGGAGGGGGGAGAGAGACATCTTGGAGATGAGAGGAGGGGGGGAGAGATACATCTTGGAGATGAGAGGAGGGGGGGGAGATACATCTTGGAGATGAGAGGAGGGGGGAGAGATACATCTTGGAGAGGAGAGGAGGGGGGAGAGATACATCTTGGAGACGAGAGGAGGGGGGGGGGAGAGATACATCTTGGAGAGGAGGGGGGGATAGAGAGACATCTTGGAGATGAGAGGAGGGGGGGAGATACATCTTGGAGATGAGAGGAGGGGGGAGAGATACATCTTGGAGATGAGAGGAGGGAGGGGGGAGGGGAGAGACATCTTGGAGAGGAGGGGGGGAGAGAGAGACATCTTGGAGATGAGAGGAGGAGGGGAGGGGGGGAGAGATACATCTTGGAGATGAGAGGAGGGGGAGGGGGAGAGACATCTTGGAGATGAGAGGAAGGGGGAGAGACATCTTGGAGATGAGAGGAGGGGGGAGAGATACATCTTGGAGAGGAGGTGGGGGGAGAGACATCTTGGAGATGAGAGGAGGGGGAGACATCTTGGAGATGAGAGGAGGGGGGAGGGGGGAGAGACATCTTGGAGATGAGAGGAGGAGGGGAAGGGGGGAGAGATAGAGCTTGGAGATGAGAGGAGGGGGGAGAGATACATCTTGGAGAGGAGGTGGGGGAGAGACATCTTGGAGAGGAGGTGGGGGAGAGACATCTTGGAGATGAGAGGAGGGGGAGACATCTTGGAGATGAGAGGAGGGGGAGGGGGAGACATCTTGGAGATGAGAGGAGGAGGAGGGGAGAGAGATACATCTTGGAGAGGAGGGGGAGACATCTTGGAGATGAGAGGAGGGGGAGGGGGAGAGATACATCTTGGAGATGAGAGGAGGGGGAGAGAGGAGAGAGAGGAGGGAGGGGAGGAGAGACATCTTGGAGATGAGAGGAGGAGGGGAGGGGGGGAGAGAGACATCTTGGAGATGAGAGGAGGAGGGGGAGGGGGGAGAGATACATCTTGGAGAGGAGGGGGGGAGACATCTTGGAGAGGAGAGGAGGAGGGGGGGGGGAGAGATACATCTTGGAGATGAGAGGAGGGGGGAGAGATACATCTTGGAGAGGAGGTGGGGGGGAGACATCTTGGAGAGGAGGTGGGGGGGAGAGACATCTTGGAGATGAGAGGAGGGGGAGACATCTTGGAGATGAGAGGAGGGGGGGAGGGGAGAGACATCTTGGAGATGAGAGGAGGAGGGGGAGGGGGGAGAGATACATCTTGGAGATGAGAGGAGGGGGGGAGAGATACATCTTGGAGAGGAGGTGGGGGGGAGAGACATCTTGGAGATGAGAGGAGGGGGGAGACATCTTGGAGATGAGAGGAGGGGGGGAGGGGGAGAGAGACATCTTGGAGATGAGGGGGAGGGGGAGAGATACATCTTGGAGAGGAGGGGGGGGGGGGAGAGACATCTTGGAGATGAGAGGAGGGGGGAGAGACATCTTGGAGATGAGAGGAGGAGGAGGAGGGGGGAGAGATACATCTTGGAGATGAGAGGAGGAGGGGAGGGGGGAGAGATACATCTTGGAGAGGAGGAGGGGGAGGGGGGAGACATCTTGGAGATGAGAGGAGGAGGGGGAGGCGGGAGAGACATCTTGGAGATGAGAGGAGGAGGGGAGGGGGAGAGATACATCTTGGAGATGAGAGGAGGGGGAGGGGAGAGAGAGATACATCTTGGAGAGGAGGTGGGGGGAGAGACATCTTGGAGATGAGAGGAGGGGGAGAGATACATCTTGGAGAGGAGGGGGGAGACATCTTGGAGATGAGAGGAGGGGAGGGAGGGGAGAGAGATACATCTTGGAGATGAGAGGAGGAGGGGGGGAGAGAGACATCTTGGAGATGAGAGGAGGAGGGGAGGGGGAGAGAGATACATCTTGGAGATTAGAGGAGGGGGGAGGGGGAGAGATACATCTTGGAGATCAGAGGAGGAGGGGAGGGGGAGAGATACATCTTGGAGATCAGAGGAGGGGGAGGGGAGGGGGAGAGATACATCTTGGAGATGAGAGGAAGGGGGAGAGACATCTTGGAGATGAGAGGAGGGGAGGGAGGGGAGAGAGACATCTTGGAGATCAGAGGAGGGGAGGGGAGGGGGGAGAGATACATCTTGGAGATGAGAGGAGGGGGGAGGGGGAGAGATACATCTTGGAGATCAGAGGAGGGGGAGGGAGGGGGAGAGATACATCTTGGAGATCAGAGGAGGGGAGGGAGGGGGAGAGATATATCTTGGAGATCAGAGGAGGGGGGGAGGGGAGGGGGAGAGATACATCTTGGAGATGAGAGGAGGAGGGGGGAGATACATCTTGGAGATGAGAGGAGGGGGGAGGGGGAGAGATACATCTTGGAGATGAGAGGAGGGGGGAGGGGGAGAGATACATCTTGGAGATGAGAGGAGGGGGAGGGGGAGAGAGAGAGAGACTTGCTACATAACGACTGCATGAACTTTACAAAAAAAAAAACGGTAAAAGAAACCGTCTTATGGAGCAGCAGGGAAGCAACACAAACATAGACACATGCTATGAGACACGATAACACACACACTACACTTACACACACACACGATAACACACACACTACACTTACACACACACGATAACACACACACTACACTTACACACACACGATAACACACACACTACACTTACACACACACGATAACACACGCACTACACTTACACACACACACACGATAACACACACACACGATAACACACACACTACACTTACACACACACACGATAACACACGCACTACACTTACACACACACACACACACACACGATAACACACACTACACTTACACACACACACACACACGATAACACACGCACTACACTTGCACACACACACGATAACACACGCACTACACTTACACACACACGATAACACACGCACTACACTTACACACACACGATAACACACGCACTACACTTACACACACACACGATAACACACGCACTACACTTACACACACACACGATACCACACGCACTACATTTACACACACACGATAACACACGCACTACACTTACACACACATGATAACACACGCACTACACTTACACACACGATAACACACGCACTACACTTACACACACGATAACACACGCACTACACTTACACACACACACGATAACACACGCACTACACTGACACACTGTAGATATGTGGTAGTGGTGGAGTAGGGGACTGAGGGCACACAGTGGGTTGTGAAAGCTGTGGATGTATTGAAATGTTTTTAAAATTGTATGAACTGCCTTACTCTTCCCTGGGGCCCAGAAAAATGATCTGCTGCCTTGGTGCAGGAACTAATGGGGATCCATAATAAACCCCAGGAAGAGTAGCTACTGCCTTGACAGGAACTAATGGGGATCCATAATAAACCCCAGGAAGAGTAGCTACTGCCTTGACAGGAACTAATGGGGATCCATAATAAACCCCAGGAAGAGTAGCTACTGCCTTGACAGGAACTAATGGGGATCCATAATAAACCCCAGGAAGAGTAGCTACTGCCTTGACAGGAACTAATGGGGATCCATAATAAACCCCAGGAAGAGTAGCTACTGCCTTGGTGCAGGAACTAATGGGGATCCATAATAAACCCCAGGAAGAGTAGCTACTGCCTTGACAGGAACTAATGGGGATCCATAATAAACCCCAGGAAGAGTAGCTGCTGCCTTGGTGCAGGTTACTAATGGGGATCCATAATAAACCCCAGGAAGAGTAGCTGCTGCCTTGGCAGGAACTAATGGGGATCCATAATAAACCCCAGGAAGAGTAGCTGCTGCCTTGGCAGGAACTAATGGGGATCCATAATAAACCCCAGGAAGAGTAGCTGCTGCCTTGGTGCAGGAACTAATGGGGATCCATAATAAACCCCAGGAAGAGTAGCTACTGCCTTGACAGGAACTAATGGGGATCCATAATAAACCCCAGGAAGAGTAGCTACTGCCTTGACAGGAACTAATGGGGATCCATAATAAACCCCAGGAAGAGTAGCTACTGCCTTGACAGGAACTAATGGGGATCCATAATAAACCCCAGGAAGAGTAGCTACTGCCTTGACAGGAACTAATGGGGATCCATAATAAACCCCAGGAAGAGTAGCTACTGCCTTGACAGGAACTAATGGGGATCCATAATAAACCCCAGGAAGAGTAGCTACTGCCTTGACAGGAACTAATGGGGATCCATAATAAACCCCAGGAAGAGTAGCTACTGCCTTGACAGGAACTAATGGGGATCCATAATAAACCCCAGGAAGAGTAGCTACTGCCTTGACAGGAACTAATGGGGATCCATAATAAACCCCAGGAAGAGTAGCTACTGCCTTGACAGGAACTAATGGGGATCCATAATAAACCCCAGGAAGAGTAGCTACTGCCTTGACAGGAACTAATGGGGATCCATAATAAACCCCAGGAAGAGTAGCTACTGCCTTGACAGGAACTAATGGGGATCCATAATAAACCCCAGGAAGAGTAGCTACTGCCTTGACAGGAACTAATGGGGATCCATAATAAACCCCAGGAAGAGTAGCTACTGCCTTGACAGGAACTAATGGGGATCCATAATAAACCCCAGGAAGAGTAGCTACTGCCTTGACAGGAACTAATGGGGATCCATAATAAACCCCAGGAAGAGTAGCTACTGCCTTGACAGGAACTAATGGGGATCCATAATAAACCCCAGGAAGAGTAGCTACTGCCTTGGTGCAGGAACTAATGGGGATCCATAATAAACCCCAGGAAGAATAGCTACTGCCTTGACAGGAACTAATGGGGATCCATAATAAACCCCAGGAAGAGTAGCTACTGCCTTGACAGGAACTAATGGGGATCCATAATAAACCCCAGGAAGAGTAGCTACTGCCTGGACAGGATGGGGATCCATAATAAACCCCAGGAAGAGTAGCTACTGCCTTGACAGGAACTAATGGGGATCCATAATAAACCCCAGGAAGAGTAGCTGCTGCCTTGGTGCAGGAACAGGGGATCCATAATACCCCAGGAAGAGTAGCTGCTAATGGGGATCCATAATAAACCCCAGGAAGAGTAGCTGCTGCCTTGAATGGGGATCCATAATAAACCCCAGGAAGAGTAGCTGCTGCCTTGGTGCAGGTTACTAATGGGGATCCATAATAAACCCCAGGAAGAGTAGCTGCTACTTGGTGCAGGAACTAATGGGGATCCATAATAAACCCCAGGAAGAGTAGCTGCTGCCTTGGCAGGAACCATAATAAACCCCAGGAAGAGTGCTGGATCCATAATAAACCCCAGGAAGAGTAGCTGCTACCTTGGCAGGAACTAATGGGGATCCATAATAAACCCCAGGAAGAGTAGCTGCTGCCTTGGTGCAGGAACTAATGGGGATCCATAATAAACCCCAGGAAGAGTAGCTACTGCCTTGACAGGAACTAATGGGGATCCATAATAAACCCCAGGAAGAGTAGCTACTGCCTTGACAGGAACTAATGGGGATCCATAATAAACCCCAGGAAGAATAGCTGCTGTCTAATGCAGGAACTAATGGGGATCCATAATAAACCCCAGGAAGAGTAGCTGCTGCCTTGTGCAGGAACTAATGGGGATCCATAATAAACCCCAGGAAGAGTATCTGCTGCCTTGACAGGAACTAATGGGGATCCATAATGAATACAAATGTGATCAACATCATGAAGTTTCTGCAGTTGCTCTTCACCGACTGTATCCTGCCAGTCACCGCCTGCATTGTGGGAAGCTCTGTTGTCCACCAATCACAAGGGTGTTTTTGTTTGCCTGAAGCGAGCGTGACTGAAAAGGGAACCCATTTTGTGCGATTCATGTATACTGTGGACAAATGAATGGATATTTCAGGCTCTCTCTCACCAATTGATAGTACAATATATATTTAAAAATATACAGTACCAGTCAAAAGTTTGTTCACACCTACCTACTCATTCCAGGGTTTTTCTTTATTTTTTAAAACTATTTTCTACATTGTACAATAACAGTGAAGGCATCAGAACTATGAAATAAACACATATGGAATCATGTAGTAACCAAAAAAAAGTGTTAAACAAACCTAAATATATTTTATACTTGAGATTCTTCAAAGTAGCCACCCTTTGTCTTGATGACAGCTTTGCACACTCTTGACATTCTCTCAACCAGCTTCGTGAGGTAGTCACCTGGAATGCATTTCAATTAACAGGTGTGCCTTGTTAAAAGTTCATTTGTGACCAAGAATGTAATTTCATTACTTAATGTCAATACAACAGTTCATGAGCCAATCAACAGTCCATGTGACAGGTGACAAGGTAGACAGGGGTCAGTCAATACAGAATTACCTTAAGACAGGAAGGTCAGTCAGCCATCATTACCTTGAGACAGGAAGGTGTGCTGTCAATACAACAGTCCATCAAGGGACCTTAAGACAGGAAGGTCAGTCATCATTACCTTAAGACAGGAAGGTCAAATACAACAGTCCATATTATTACCTTAAGGGAAGGTCAGCAGTCCATCAACCTTAAGACAGGAAGGTCAGTCAATACAACAGTCCATCATTACCTTAAGACAGGAAGGTCAGTCAATACAACAGTCCATCATTACCTTAAGACAGGAAGGTCAGTCAATACAACAGTCCATCATTACCTTAAGACAGGAAGGTCAGTCAATACAACAGTCCATCATTACCTTAAGACAGGAAGGTCAGTCAATACAACAGTCCATCATTACCTTAAGACAGGAAGGTTAATACAACAGTCCATCATTACCTTAAGACAGGAAGGTCAGTCAATACAACAGTCCATCATTACCTTAAGACAGGAAGGTCAGTCAATACAACAGTCCATCATTACCTTAAGACAGGAAGGTCAATACAACAGTCCATCATTACCTTAAGACAGGAAGGTCAGTCAATACAACAGTCCATCATTACTTTAAGACAGGAAGGTCAGTCAATACAACAGTCCATCATTACCTTAAGACAGGAAGGTCAGTCAATACAACAGTCCATCATTACCTTAAGACAGGAAGGTCAGTCAATACAACAGTCCATCATTACCTTAAGACAGGAAGGTCAGTCAATACAACAGTCCATCATTACCTTAAGACAGGAAGGTCAGTCAATACAACAGTCCATCATTACCTTAAGACAGGAAGGTCAGTCAATACAACAGTCCATCATTACCTTAAGACAGGAAGGTCAGTCAATACAACAGACATCATTACCTTAAGACAGGAAGGTCAGTCAATACAACAGTCCATCATTACAGGAAGGTCTTAAGACATTACCTTAAGAAGGAAGGTCAGTCAATACAACAGTCCATCATTACCTTAAGACAGGAAGGTCAGTCAATACAACAGTCCATCATTACCTTAAGACAGGAAGGTCAGTCAATACAACAGTCCATCATTACCTTAAGACAGGAAGGTCAGTCAATACAACAGTCCATCATTACAAGACAGGAAGTCAGTCATCATTATCATTACCTTAAGACAGGAAGGTCAGTCAATACAACAGTCCATCATTACCTTAAGACAGGAAGGTCAGTCAATACAACAGTCCATCATTACCTTAAGACAGGAAGGTCAGTCAATACAACAGTCCATCATTACCTTAAGACAGGAAGGTCAGTCAGTCCATCAAAGACAGGAAGGTCAACAACAGTCCATCATTACCTTAAGACAGGAAGGTCAGTCATACAACAGTCCATCATTACCTTAAGACAGGAAGGTCAGTCAATACAACAGTCCATCATTACCTTAAGACAGGAAGGTCAGTCAATACAACAGTCCATCATTACCAGACAGGAAGGTCATTACAACAGTCCATCATTACCTTAGACAGGAAGGTCAGTCAATACAACAGTCCATCATTACAACAACAGTCCATCATTACCTTAAGACAGGAAGGTCAGTCAATACAACAGTCCATCATTACCTTAAGACAGGAAGGTCAGTCATCAACAGTTCATTACCTTAAGACAGGAAGGTCAGTCAATACAACAGTCCATCATTACCTTAAGACAGGAAGGTCAGTCAATACAACAGTCCATCATTACCTTAAGACAGGAAGGTCAGTCAATACAACAGTCCATCATTACCTTAAGACAGGAAGGTCAGTCAATACAACAGTCCATCATTACCTTAAGACAGGAAGGTCAGTCAATACAACAGTCCATCATTACCTTAAGACAGGAAGGTCAGTCAATACAACAGTCCATCATTACCTTAAGACAAGAAGGTCAGTCAATACGGAACATTTCAAGAACTTTCTTCAAGTGCAGTCTTACAAACCATCAAGCGCTGTGATGAAACTGGCTCTCATGAGGACCGCCACAGGAAAGGAAGACCCAGAGTTACTTCTGCTGCTAAGTTAGACTTATCAGCCTCAGAAATTGCAGCCCAAATAAATGCTTCAGAGTTCAAGTAATAGACACATCTCAACATCAACTGTTCAGAGGAGACTGTGTGAATCAGGACTTCATGGTCGAATTGCTGCAAAGAAACCACTACTAAAGGACAACAATAATAAGAAGAGACTGGCTTGGGCCAAGAAACACGAGCAATGGACATTAGACTGGTGGAAATCTGTCCTTTGGTCTGATGAGTCCAAATTTTAGATTTTTGTTTCCAACCGGTGTGTCTTTGTGAGATGCAGACTAGGTGAACGGATGATCTCTGCATGTGTGGTTCCCACCGTGAAGCATGGAGGAGGAGGTGGTGTGATGGTGCTTTGCTGGTGACACTGTCGGTGGTTTGCGCTTAGTGGGACAATCATTTGTTTTTCAACCGGACAATGACCCAACACACCTCCAGGCGGTCTAAGGGCTATTTGACCAAGAAGGAGAGTGATGGAGTGCTGCATCAGATTACCTGGCCTCCACAATCACCCAACCTCAACCCAATTGGGATGAGCTGGACCGCAGAGTGAAGGAAAAGCAGCCAACAAGTGCTCCGCATATGTGGGAACTCCTTCAAGACTGTTGGAAAAGCATTCCGGGTGAAGCTGGTTGAGAGAATGCCAAGAGTGTGCAAAGCTGTCACGTACTACTCACATGTCAGCCTGACTCAGCCAGCATCTCAGCCTGACTCTAGACCAATCAGCATCTCAGCCTGACTCTAGACCAATCAGCATCTCAGCCTGACTCTAGACCAATCAGCATCTCAGCCTGACTCATTCAGCATCTCAGCCTGACTCTAGACCAATCAGCAACTCAGCCTGACTCTAGACCAATCAGCAACTCAGCCTGACTCTAGACCAATCAGCATCTCAGCCAGCATCTCAGCCTGACTCTAGACCAGTGTGTGTGTGTGTGTGTGTGTGTGTGTGTGTGTGTGTGTGTGTGTGTGTGTGTGTGTGTGTGTGTGTGTGTGTGTGTGTGTGTGTGTGTGTGTGTGTGTGTGAGAATGACGTCCACACAGCTCTCATTCGCGTGACCCTGCTCTCTCCTCCAGTCAAACCACTGTCATGTGCCTCCACTGTGTCTGTGTGTTTGACTGTCTGTGTGTGTTTATGTATAAAGGTGTGTGTATTATTGTGGGTGTGTATTTTAGGTGTGTGTATTATTGTGTGTGTGTATTTTAGGTGTGTGTATTAAGGTGTGTGTGTGTGTATTTTAGGTGTGTGTATTAAGGTGTGTGTGTGTGTATTTTAGGTGTGTGTATTAATGTGTGTGTGTATTATTGTGTGTGTGTATTTTAGGTGTGTGTATTAAGGTGTGTGTGTATTATTGTGTGTGTATATTATTGTGTGTGTGTATTATGGTGTGTGTGTATTATGGTGTGTGTGTATTATGGTGTGTGTGTATTATGGTGTGTGTGTATTAATGTGTGTGTGTATTTTAGGTGTGTGTGTGTGTGTGTGTATTAATGCGTGTATTATTGTGTGTATTATTGTGTGTATTAATGTGTGTATTATTGTGTGTATTAATGTGTGTATTATTGTGTGTATTATTGTGTGTATTAATGTGTGTATTATTGTGTGTATTATTGTGTATTATTATGTGTGTATTATTGTGTGTATTAATGTGTGTATTATTGTGTGTATTAATGTGTGTATTAATGTGTGTATTAATGTGTGTATTAATGTGTGTATTATTGTGTGTATTATTGTGTGTATTAATGTGTGTATTATTGTGTGTATTATTGTGTGTATTAATGTGTGTATTATTGTGTGTATTATTGTGTGTATTATTGTGTGTGTGTATTATTGTGTGTATTAATGTGTGTATTAATGTGTGTATTATTGTGTGTATTAATGTGTGTATTATTGTGTGTATTATTGTGTGTATTAATGTGTGTATTATTGTGTGTATTATTGTGTGTATTATTGTGTGTATTATTATGTGTGTATTATTGTGTGTATTAATGTGTGTATTATTGTGTGTATTATTGTGTGTATTAATGTGTGTATTATTGTGTGTATTATTGTGTGTATTAATGTGTGTATTATTGTGTGTATTATTGTGTGTATTAATGTGTGTATTAATGTGTGTATTATTGTGTGTATTAATGTGTGTATTATTGTGTGTATTATTGTGTGTATTAATGTGTATATTATTGTGTGTGTGTGTGTATTAAGGTGTGTATTATTGTGTGTGTTATTGTGTGTATTAATGTGTGTATTATTGTGTGTATTAATGTGTGTATTAAGGTGTGTATTATTGTGTGTATTATTGTGTGTATTAATGTGTATATTATTGTGTGTGTGTATTAAGGTGTGTATTATTGCGTGTATTAATGTGTGTATTATTGTGTGTATTAAGGTGTGTGTTATTATTGTGTATTATTGTGTGTATGTAATTGTGTGTATTAATGTGTGTATTAATGTGTGTATTATTGTGTGTATTATTGTGTGTATTAATGTGTGTATTATTGTGTGTATTATGGTGTGTGTATTAATGTGTGTATTATTGTGTGTATTAATGTGTGTATTAATGTGTGTATTAATGTGTGTATTAATGTGTGTATTAATGTGTGTATTATTGTGTGTATTAATGTGTGTATTATTGTGTGTATTAATGTGTGTATTATTGTGTGTATTATTGTGTGTATTAATGTGTGTATTATTGTGTGTATTAATGTGTGTATTAATATAATAATAAATGCCATTTAACAGACGTTTTTATTCAAAGTGACTTATAATAATCATGCATCATAATGCATAGCATCAGCATACGTTTCTGGTATGGTTGACCCCAGCGGAAATGGAGCCCTCTGTCCTGGGTACAGAGGACCATGTTCTACTAACTACAGAGGACCATGTTCTACTAACTACAGAGGACCATGTTCTACTAACTACAGAGGACCATGTTCTACTAACTACAGAGGACCATGTTCTACTAACTACAGAGGACCATGTTCTACTAACTACAGAGGACCATGTTCTACTAACTACAGAGGACCATGTTCTACTAACTGTGAGGACCATGTTCTACTAACTACAGAGGACCATGTTCTACTAACTACAGAGGACCATGTTCTACTAACTACAGAGGACCATGTTCTACTAACTACAGAGGACCATGTTCTACTAACTACAGAGGACCATGTTCTACTAACTACAGAGGACCATGTTCTACTAACTACAGAGGACCATGTTCTACTAACTACAGAGGACCATGTTCTACTAACTACAGAGGACCATGTTCTACTAACTACAGAGGACCATGTTCTACTAACTACAGAGGACCATGTTCTACTAACTACAGAGGACCATGTTCTACTAACTACAGAGGACCATGTTCTACTAACTACAGAGGACCATGTTCTACTAACTACAGAGGACCATGTTCTACTAACTACAGAGGACCATGTTCTACTAACTACAGAGGACCATGTTCTACTAACTACAGAGGACCATGTTCTACTAACTACAGAGGACCATGTTCTACTAACTACAGAGGACCATGTTCTACTAACTACAGAGGACCATGTTCTACTAACTGAACTACAGAGGACCATGTTCTACTAACTACAGAGGACCATGTTCTACTAACTGAACTACAGAGGACCATGTTCTACTAACTGTACAGAGGACCATGTGTGTTTACTAACTACACTGAACTACAGAGGACCATGTTCTACTAAGAGGACTACAGAGGACCATGTTCTACTAACTACAGAGGACCATGTTCTACTAACTACAGAGGACCATGTTCTACTAACTACACAGAGGACCATGTTCTACTAACTACAGAGGACCATGTTCTACTAACACACAGAGGACCATGTTCTACTAACTACACAGAGGACCATGTTCTACTAACTACAGAGGACCATGTTCTACTAACTACAGAGGACCATGTTCTACTAACTACAGAGGACCATGTTCTACTAACTGACACAGAGGACCATGTTCTACTAACTGTGGAGAGGACCATGTTCTACTAACTACAGAGGACCATGTTCTACTAACTACAGAGGACCATGTTCTACCTAACTACAGAGGACCATGTTCTACTAACTACAGAGGACCATGTTCTACTACTACAGAGGACCATGTTCTACCTGAAGGTAGGAGAGGACCACACAACACACTTACTACAGGCTGACCATGTTCTACACACACTGGAGAAACACATCTACTAACTACACACACCATAAAACACACCTACAGAGGACCACACACACCCTACAAGGACATGTCACCAACTAAAACACTTCTACCCACAGGACCACCCCTAAAACACTTCTACCTAAACTACAAACACCTGACACAAAACACTGGATGACCTGGACAACACACACACCACAGCGCTGCAGGCATACATACACACACCCATATGACCTGGATACACACACACACAAAACACACATATACTGACCCTCACCACCCAAAACACTTCTACCTAAACTCACCCACACATATACACCCAAAACACACACCTAAACACACACACACACACCTAAAACACACTACCTAAACTGACCCACACCACATAAAACACACCTAAACACACACACACAAAACACATAAACACACCTCACCACACCCTAAAACACACACAAACTCACACACACCCCAAAACACTTCATACCTACACCCATATGCCCTCACCACCCTAAAAAAAACACTTCTACCTAAACTCACCCTCACCACCCCTAAAACACTTCTACCTAAACTCACCCTCACCACCCCTAAAACACTTCTACCTAAAATGGACAAATCTGGGTTTAGCGGATGCCAGGATAACACTTCCTGCTCGAATGCGTAGTGCCAACTGTAAAGTTTGGTGGAGGAGGAACAGTGGTCTCGGTCTCTTTTTCATAGTTCGGGCCCCTTAGTTCCAGTGAAGGGAAATCTTAACTCTACAGCATAACAATGACATTCTAGATGATTCTGTGCTTCCAACTGTGTGGCAACAGTTTGGGGAAGGCCCTTTCCTGTTTCAACATGACAAAGCAATGTCCGTACAAAAAATGGTTTGTCGAGATCGGTGTGGAATCACTTGACTGACCTGCACAGAGCCCTGACCTCAACCCAATCTAACACCTTTGGGAGGAATTGGAACGCCGATTGTGAGCCAGGAGGCCGAATCGCCCAACAATGTTCCAACATCTAGTGGAAAGCCTCCCCAGAAGAGTGGGCTCCTGAGTGGCGCAGCGGTCTAAGGCTCTGCATCTCAGTCACTACTACAGACACCCCGGGACAATTCCAGGCTGTATCGCAACCGGCCGTGATTGGGAGTCCCACAGGGCTGGCGCACAATTATTGTCCCAGCGTCGTCCGGGTTTGGCCGGTGTAGGCCGTCATTGTGAATAAGAATTTGTTCTTAACTGACTTGTCTAGTTTAATAAAGGACACATAAAAACAATGAAAGACTGGAGGCTGTTATCACAGCAAAGGGTGGGACCAACTCCATATTAAAGGCTTCCCTGAAGACTGGAGGCTGTTATAGAGTCCTCCATATTAAAGGCTTCCCAGAAGACTGGAGGCTGGAGGCTGTTATAGAGTCCTCCATATTTAAGCCTTCCCAGAAGACTGGAGGCTGTTATCTCAGCAAAGGGGGGGACCACCTCCATATTAAAGGCTTCCCAGAAGACTGGAGGCTGTTATAGAGTCTTCCATATTAAAGACTTCCCAGAAGACTGGAGGCTGTTATAGAGTCCTCCATATTAAAGACTTCCCAGAAGACTGGAGGCTGTTATAGAGTCCTCCATATTAAAGACTTCCCAGAAGACTGGAGGCTGTTATAGAGTCCTCCATATTAAAGACTTCCCAGAAGACTGGAGGCTGTTATAGAGTCCTCCATATTAAAGACTTCCCAGAAGACTGGAGGCTGGAGGCTGTTATAGAGTCCTCCATATTAAAGACTTCCCAGAAGACTGGAGGCTGTTATAGAGTCCTCCATATTAAAGACTTCCCAGAAGACTGGAGGCTGTTATAGAGTCCTCCATATTAAAGCCTTCCCAGAAGACTGGAGGCTGTTATAGAGTCCTCCATATTAAAGACTTCCCAGAAGACTGGAGGCTGTTATAGAGTCCTCCATATTAAAGACTTCCCAGAAGACTGGAGGCTGTTATAGAGTCCTCCATATTAAAGACTTCCCAGAAGACTGGAGGCTGTTATAGAGTCCTCCATATTAAAGACTTCCCAGAAGACTGGAGGCTGTTATAGAGTCCTCCATATTAAAGACTTCCCAGAAGACTGGAGGCTGTTATAGAGTCCTCCATATTAAAGACTTCCCAGAAGACTGGAGGCTGTTATAGAGTCCTCCATATTAAAGACTTCCCAGAAGACTGGAGGCTGTTATAGAGTCCTCCATATTAAAGACTTCCCAGAAGACTGGAGGCTGTTATAGAGTCCTCCATATTAAAGACTTCCCAGAAGACTGGAGGCTGTTATAGAGTCCTCCATATTAAAGCCTTCCCAGAAGAGTGGAGGCTGTTATAGGGGGACCGACTCCATATTAAAGCCTTCCCAGAAGACTGGAGGCTGTTATAGGGGGACCTCCATATTAAAGCCTTCCCAGAAGACTGGAGGCTGTTATAGAGTCCTCCATATTAAAGACTTCCCAGAAGACTGGAGGCTGTTATAGAGTCCTCCATATTAAAGCCTTCCCAGAAGACTGGAGGCTGGAGGCTGTTATAGAGTCCTCCATATTAAAGACTTCCCAGAAGAGTGGAGGCTGTTATAGGGGGGGACCAACTCCATAATAAAGCCCATGATTTTGGAATGAGATGTTAGATGAGCAAATGTCCACATACTTTTGGTCATGTAGTGTATACACACACACACACACCCTTGTATGTATGCTGGATTACCCAGCATGCTGTGCTGCAGGGACTTCACTCTCTTCTTTCCTCTTTTTATCTTCTCTCTCTCTATTCTACCTTAATTTCTTCCGGTCGCTGGGCCCCTGTTACATGATGTCCACAAACAGAGACAGCCTTGTTTAGGAGAGAGAGAGGAGGGAGGGGGAGGAGAGAGGAGGGGGATACGGAGAGGAGGGGGAGGGAGGAGGGGGAGAGGGGGCGGAGGAGAGAGGAGGGGTAGAGGAGGGGGGAGACTGAGAGGAGAGGGAGGAGGGGAGGAGAGAGAGGGGGAGGAGAGAGGAGAGGGAGATGTGAGGGAGGGGGAGATGAGGGGGAGAGGGAGATTGGGGGAGAGGAGGCGGAGATGTGGGAGAGGGTGATGTGGGGAGAGGGAGATGAGGGGGAGAGGAGAGGAGAGGGGGAGGGAGAGAGGAGAGAGGGGGAGAGAGGGGGGGGCTGGAGAAGAGGGGGAGAGGGGGAGGGGGAGGAGAGAGGAGGTGGAGAGGGGGGGATGGAGAGGAGGGGAGGAGAGAGGAGGGGAGAGGGGAGATGGAGGGAGATGGGGGGAGAGGGAGAGGAGGGGGATGGAGGAAGGGGGAAAAGTAAAGTGAGAGGGATGAGGGGGAAGAAAAGGGGAGATTATTCTAATAGAAAAGGGGGAGGGAGAGGAGGGAGGGAGGGGGGAGGGATGGATGGATGGATGGAGGGGGAGGGAGGGAGGGAGGATGGAGGGGAGGGAGAGGAGGGAGGGGGATGGATGGATAGAGTTCCCTGGCTGGTATTTCTAATGAACACTGATGAGCAATAGGCTGACATTCCTCTCCGTAGAGAGACCACACACACACACACACACACACACACACACACACACACACACACACACACACACACACACACACACACACACACACACACACACACACACACACACACACACACACACACACACACAATTATCACCCCAGTCATGCACTCATAAACACACTCTAATTATCTGGCTCAATACACACACACACACACACACAATTATCACCCCAGTCATGCACTCATAGACACACTCTAATTATCTGGCTCAATCCACACACACACACACACACACACACACACACACACACACACACACACACACACACACACACACACACACCCTCCTCTCAGCCTTCTTGTTTCATCTCGTCACAGAGACAGTACTAACCAGCTAATATACCCAGCGTTGTTTGTGTGTGTGTGTGCGTGATACGGGGACCTCAAGGCTTGTCTTGTGATCAATATGATTCTCTGGACCTGCCTGGTGTCTTGTGATCAATATGATTCTCTGGACCCGCCTGGTGTCTTGTGATCAATATGATTCTCTAGACCCGCCTGGTGTCTTGTGATCAATATGATTCTCTAGACCCGCCTGGTGTCTTGTGATCAATATGATTCTCTGACCCGCCTGGTGTCTTGTGATCAATATGATTCTCTGGACCCGCCTGGTGTCTTGTGATCAATATGATCAATGTGATTCTCTGGACCCGCCTGGTGTCTTGTGATCAATATGATTCTCTAGACCCGCCTGGTGTCTTGTGATCAATATGATTCTCTAGACCCGCCTGGTGTCTTGTGATCAATATGATTCTCTAGACCCGCCTGGTGTCTTGTGATCAATATGATTCTCTGGACCCGCCTGGTGTCTTGTGATCAATATGATTCTCTAGACCCGCCTGGTGTCTTGTGATCAATATGATTCTCTGGACCCGCCTGGTGTCTTATGATCAATATGATTCTCTAGACCCGCCTGGTGTCTTATAGACCCGCCTGGTGTCTTATGATCAATATGATTCTGTAGACCCGCCTGGTGTCTTATAGACCCGCCTGGTGTCTTATAGACCCGCCTGGTGTCTTATGATCAATATGATTCTGTAGACCCGCCTGGTGTCTTATAGACCCGCCTGGTGTCTTATAGACCCGCCTGGTGTCTTATGATCAATATGATTCTGTAGACCCGCCTGGTGTCTTATAGACCCGCCTGGTGTCTTGTGATCAATATGATCCTCTAGACCCGTCTGCACCGGCGAGAGTCAGACTTTAGACCGTAGACATCTGGTTGTCCACATCTGGTGTGTGTGTCGTGTGTGCGTGCTTGCATGTGTGTGTACATCAGTGTAGCCTATTGGCTGAGCTTTACACAGCAAATTACGTTTAAAAACGTTTCAGACAGACTTTCATACAAATCCAATGTTATTGGTCACAAACACGTGTTTACCAGATGTTACATCCCGGGCGTAGCCAGACCCTTTGTGCTTCTAACTCTGACAGTACAGTCATATCCAACAAGTAATGGCTAAGAGTTTCACAACAACGACCCAATACACACACATCTGAAGGAATGGAATTAAGACGATATAAATATGAGGACGAGCGATGTCAGAGCGGCATAGACTAAGATACAGTAGAATAGTATAGAATAAGATACAGTAGAATAGTATAGACTAAGATACAGTAGAATAGTATAGACTAAGATACAGTAGAATAGTATAGACTAAGATACAGTAGAATAGGATAGACTAAGATACAGTAGAATAGTATAGAATAAGATACAGGTGAATAGTATAGACTAAGATACAGTAGAATAGTATAGACTAAGATACAGTAGAATAGTATAGAATAAGATACAGTAGAATAGTATAGACTAAGATACAGTAGAATAGTATAGAATAAGATACAGTAGAATAGTATAGACAAGATACAGTAGAATAGTATAGACTAAGATACAGTAGAATAGACTATATAGAATAATAGATATAAGTAGAATAGTATAGACTAAGATACAGTAGAATAGTATAGACTAAGATACAGTAGAATAGTATAGAATAAGATACAGTAGAATAGTATAGACTAAGATACAGTAGAATAGTATAGACTAAGATACAGTAGAATAGTATAGAATAAGATACAGTAGAATAGTATAGACTAAGATACAGTAGAATAGTATAGACTAAGATACAGTAGAATAGTATAGAATAAGATACAGTAGAATAGTATAGACTAAGATACAGTAGAATAGTATAGACTAAGATACAGTAGTAGAATAGTAGAATAGATAGAATAAGATACAGTAGAATAGTATAGAATAAGATACAGTAGAATAGTATAGACTAAGATACAGTAGAATAGTATAGAATAAGATACAGTAGAATAGTATAGACTAAGATACAGTAGAATAGTATAGACTAAGATACAGTAGAATAGTATAGACTAAGATACAGTAGAATAGTATAGACTAAGATACAGTAGAATAGTATAGAATAAGATACAGTAGAATAGTATAGAATAAGATACAGTAGAATAGTATAGACTAAGATACAGTAGAATAGTATAGAATAAGATACAGGAGAATAGTATAGACTAAGATACAGTAGAATAGTATAGAATAAGATACAGTAGAATAGTATAGACTAAGATACAGTAGAATAGTATAGACTAAGATACAGTAGAATAGTATAGACTAAGATACAGTAGAATAGTATAGACTAAGATACAGTAGAATAGTATAGAATAAGATACAGTAGAATAGTATAGAATAAGATACAGTAGAATAGTATAGACTAAGATACAGTAGAATAGTATAGACTAAGATACAGTAGAATAGTATAGACTAAGATACAGTAGAATAGTATAGAATAAGATACAGGTGAATAGTATAGACTAAGATACAGTAGAATAGTATAGACTAAGATACAGTAGAATAGTATAGACTAAGATACAGTAGAATAGTATAGAATAAGATACAGTAGAATAGTATAGAATAAGATACAGTAGAATAGTATAGACTAAGATACAGTAGAATAGTATAGACTAAGATACAGTAGAATAGTATAGAATAAGATACAGTAGAATAGTATAGAATAAGATACAGTAGAATAGTATAGACTAAGATACAGTAGAATAGTATAGACTAAGATACAGTAGAATAGTATAGACTAAGATACAGTAGAATAGTATAGAATAAGATACAGTAGAATAGTATAGACTAAGATACAGTAGAATAGTATAGACTAAGATACAGTAGAATAGTATAGACTAAGATACAGTAGAATAGTATAGACTAAGATACAGTAGAATAGTATAGACTAAGATACAGTAGAATAGTATAGACTAAGATACAGTAGAATAGTATAGAATAAGATACAGTAGAATAGTATAGACTAAGATACAGTAGAATAGTATAGACTAAGATACAGTAGAATAGTATAGACTAAGATACAGTAGAATAGTATAGAATAAGATACAGTAGAATAGTATAGAATAAGATACAGTAGAATAGTATAGAATAAGATACAGTAGAATAGTATAGAATACAGTATGTACATATGAATAGTATAGACTAAGATACAGTAGAATAGGATAGAATAAGATACAGTAGAATAGTATAGAATAAGATACAGTAGAATAGTATAGACTAAGATACAGTAGAATAGTATAGAATAAGATACAGTAGAATAGTATAGAATAAGATACAGTAGAATAGTATAGACTAAGATACAGTAGAATAGTATAGACTAAGATACAGTAGAATAGTATAGACTAAGATACAGTAGAATAGTATAGACTAAGATACAGTAGAATAGTATAGAATAAGATACAGTAGAATAGTATAGACTAAGATACAGTAGAATAGTATAGAATAAGATACAGTAGAATAGTATAGACTAAGATACAGTAGAATAGTATAGACTAAGATACAGTAGAATAGTATAGACTAAGATACAGTAGAATAGTATAGACTAAGATACAGTAGAATAGTATAGACTAAGATACAGTAGAATAGTATAGACTAAGATACAGTAGAATAGTATAGACTAAGATACAGTAGAATAGTATAGACTAAGATACAGTAGAATAGTATAGACTAAGATACAGTAGAATAGTATAGACTAAGATACAGTAGAATAGTATAGACTAAGATACAGTAGAATAGTATAGACTAAGATACAGTAGAATAGTATAGACTAAGATACAGTAGAATAGTATAGACTAAGATACAGTAGAATAGTATAGACTAAGATACAGTAGAATAGTATAGACTAAGATACAGTAGAATAGTATAGACTAAGATACAGTAGAATAGTATAGACTAAGATACAGTAGAATAGTATAGACTAAGATACAGTAGAATAGTATAGACTAAGATACAGTAGAATAGTATAGACTAAGATACAGTAGAATAGTATAGACTAAGATACAGTAGAATAGTATAGACTAAGATACAGTAGAATAGTATAGACTAAGATACAGTAGAATAGTATAGACTAAGATACAGTAGAATAGTATAGACTAAGATACAGTAGAATAGTATAGACTAAGATACAGTAGAATAGTATAGACTAAGATACAGTAGAATAGTATAGACTAAGATACAGTAGAATAGTATAGACTAAGATACAGTAGAATAGTATAGACTAAGATACAGTAGAATAGTATAGACTAAGATACAGTAGAATAGTATAGACTAAGATACAGTAGAATAGTATAGACTAAGATACAGTAGAATAGTATAGACTAAGATACAGTAGAATAGTATAGACTAAGATACAGTAGAATAGTATAGACTAAGATACAGTAGAATAGTATAGACTAAGATACAGTAGAATAGTATAGACTAAGATACAGTAGAATAGTATAGACTAAGATACAGTAGAATAGTATAGACTAAGATACAGTAGAATAGTATAGACTAAGATACAGTAGAATAGTATAGACTAAGATACAGTAGAATAGTATAGACTAAGATACAGTAGAATAGTATAGACTAAGATACAGTAGAATAGTATAGACTAAGATACAGTAGAATAGTATAGACTAAGATACAGTAGAATAGTATAGACTAAGATACAGTAGAATAGTATAGACTAAGATACAGTAGAATAGTATAGACTAAGATACAGTAGAATAGTATAGACTAAGATACAGTAGAATAGTATAGACTAAGATACAGTAGAATAGTATAGACTAAGATACAGTAGAATAGTATAGACTAAGATACAGTAGAATAGTATAGACTAAGATACAGTAGAATAGTATAGACTAAGATACAGTAGAATAGTATAGACTAAGATACAGTAGAATAGTATAGACTAAGATACAGTAGAATAGTATAGACTAAGATACAGTAGAATAGTATAGACTAAGATACAGTAGAATAGTATAGACTAAGATACAGTAGAATAGTATAGACTAAGATACAGTAGAATAGTATAGACTAAGATACAGTAGAATAGTATAGACTAAGATACAGTAGAATAGTATAGACTAAGATACAGTAGAATAGTATAGACTAAGATACAGTAGAATAGTATAGACTAAGATACAGTAGAATAGTATAGACTAAGATACAGTAGAATAGTATAGACTAAGATACAGTAGAATAGTATAGACTAAGATACAGTAGAATAGTATAGACTAAGATACAGTAGAATAGTATAGACTAAGATACAGTAGAATAGTATAGACTAAGATACAGTAGAATAGTATAGACTAAGATACAGTAGAATAGTATAGACTAAGATACAGTAGAATAGTATAGACTAAGATACAGTAGAATAGTATAGACTAAGATACAGTAGAATAGTATAGACTAAGATACAGTAGAATAGTATAGACTAAGATACAGTAGAATAGTATAGACTAAGATACAGTAGAATAGTATAGACTAAGATACAGTAGAATAGTATAGACTAAGATACAGTAGAATAGTATAGACTAAGATACAGTAGAATAGTATAGACTAAGATACAGTAGAATAGTATAGACTAAGATACAGTAGAATAGTATAGACTAAGATACAGTAGAATAGTATAGACTAAGATACAGTAGAATAGTATAGACTAAGATACAGTAGAATAGTATAGACTAAGATACAGTAGAATAGTATAGACTAAGATACAGTAGAATAGTATAGACTAAGATACAGTAGAATAGTATAGACTAAGATACAGTAGAATAGTATAGACTAAGATACAGTAGAATAGATAGACTAAGATACAGTAGAATAGTATAGACTAAGATACAGTAGAATAGTATAGACTAAGATACAGTAGAATAGTATAGACTAAGATACAGTAGAATAGTATAGACTAAGATACAGTAGAATAGTATAGACTAAGATACAGTAGAATAGTATAGACTAAGATACAGTAGAATAGTATAGACTAAGATACAGTAGAATAGTATAGACTAAGATACAGTAGAATAGTATAGACTAAGATACAGTAGAATAGTATAGACTAAGATACAGTAGAATAGTATAGACTAAGATACAGTAGAATAGTATAGACTAAGATACAGTAGAATAGTATAGACTAAGATACAGTAGAATAGTATAGACTAAGATACAGTAGAATAGTATAGACTAAGATACAGTAGAATAGTATAGACTAAGATACAGTAGAATAGTATAGACTAAGATACAGTAGAATAGTATAGACTAAGATACAGTAGAATAGTATAGACTAAGATACAGTAGAATAGTATAGACTAAGATACAGTAGAATAGTATAAACTAAGATACAGTAGAATAGTATAGACTAAGATACAGATACAGTATAGTATAGACTAAGATACAGTAGAATAGTATAGACTAAGATACAGTAGAATAGTATAGACTAAGATACAGTAGAATAGTATAGACTAAGATACAGTAGAATAGTATAGACTAAGATACAGTAGAATAGTATAGACTAAGATACAGTAGAATAGTATAGACTAAGATACAGTAGAATAGTATAGACTAAGATACAGTAGAATAGTATAGACTAAGATACAGTAGAATAGTATAGACTAAGATACAGTA